>NC_069144.1:36459617-36496507 GCF_943734635.1 Anopheles cruzii | reverse complement strand
CCTGGTGAAAGCTTCATGTCGGCGGGTGGAAAAAAGATTGGAAACCCACCGCAGCACGTGAAGTTAACCAAAAAAAAAAGGAAACAAGGCGATGCACCTCCGTCGGACACAGGAAACGATAGGAACGCCGGAACCGGCAGTCATGCCGGTTCGTCCTGAGCCCGAACCGGGGACCCCTCGCAGGGCTTTAAATAATAAACGAGATTTGTGCGATTGAAAACCGTTGCGTGTTCCGTGGACAAAGTAGACCAAAAAGAACGGGCGAGTGATCCGAATCCGACCTGGGTCCCGATGATGACGATGAGGACTAAATTAAATTTCCCAAATGACACGCAGACCCCCCCGGTAGTTTCGGAAGAGTCGCTTCGTAGGGGCTCAGGCCGGTCCGATGCCCCCCGGGGAGTGCCAAGGAGTTTATTGATAACTTAATGATCGAGCGTGGTGGGCTTTTGGAACTCATTGCTGTGCTTCGGCTCGGCTTCGGATCCACATGACGATGGCGGTGATCGGGTGGACGGCGGATCATCGGCTCATTTGGGGCCATTGGTGGGCGATTTTAAGTGTAGTTTAAAACAAGTGAACTCTCAACTTTGACATCACTAAATAAATGATGTAGTTGATGTGGAAGCCAACGTGTCCGTAGCGGCACGTGGGGCCGATTTCGATCCCCTGTCAAAAGGCCCCTTTTTTCTATTCCGACTTCAAAGAATCACTCAACCAATGCGGGCGGGTACATGCAAGAGTGGCAAGTAAATTAATTCCCACAGCGGGCTGGTACGTGACGTCAATGAATATGCCGTGAAACGGTAATCAGAATCCATTTTGTTGAGAGCAAGTTGTTGATTTCTGTATGTAAAAATTAATCCCAAGTAAAACTCTTACGGTCTGACCGATGAAATGATTCCCAGAGGCGATCCTTCTAGTGCTTGTGTGTGTGTGTGTGTTTGTTGGGTTCAAATTGTCCAGCGTCACGCGGAAGCACGCGATTAAAAGTCAAAGGATAAAACAGAATCTACAAATAGTGCCCCTGTTCCGGTGAGTTCGAAGCTCATGCTTCGCCGCGCCAGTTTCTTTATTGTCACCCATTTTCCGGACGGTCGTCCGAAAACAATCACCGTGTGCGACGCCGTACGAATTTGCCATTAAAAACGAGTCGAAGTCGAAGTCGAACTCTCTCCGGACGATTTCTTCGCCCGCAAACTTTCCAACGCGCTAAACTATCCAATCTAAGTTCCCGATAAGAAAGTATATCCATTCTCATTTTCATCCCGGCCCCCGGGGGCCTGGGTGTGTGTGCGGGTCTCTGTTTTCGCAAACAAAACCACAAACTATTGCGAATATTGTTCGAGGGGCCGTGATTTCGGTTCCCGGTGTGAAGGAAAAGTTTGGCCGCCGCCGCCGTGGCTTGCTGCGTGGTGGCCATAAAATTGCAATCATTATCATTCGCATTCGCAATACGAATGGTTTTGCCTGCGGGGCTCCCTTTTTCACCCTTTTCCATCTCCGTTTCGTGCTTTGGCGCCTAGCTTTAAAGTCTCCGGTGGCAGCAAAATCGGTTGGCGGGTCTTATTTCCCGCTTCAGTTCCGTTTATCGAAAAATGGCCGGAAAATAAATGCAGCCACTACTACACTTCACTATTTTACTGCCACCGCCACCATTACTTATGCCCCGGTGAAAGTTTTATCCTTCCGGTGGGTTCCTTCTCTTCCGCCGGCAGATCCGGCAGGCGCAGTGTGACGTGCTTCCGGTCACGGCACGTCCGGGTCCGGGTTTCGAGTGAAAAGTTCCATCACCCCAAAACGCAGCACAGTTACATACCCCTCCTGGTCGTTTGATGGATTACAGGGAGGCAAAACTTTAAGCCCAATTCCGGCCAGCAATTGGCCGGAAGTGCGAAACGGTTCGAATCTTGTAGCACGAGCATTCCGATTTGTTGTTCATCAGTGGGCCAATCGGTTGGTTTGGCTATCGTTTTCTCAATCCATGGCTATGGCTGGCGTTTGATAGAGGTCTTCGGTTCAACTAACACTAACGTTATTTTGCATCCTTTTGTAATGACAGTTGGGATCGGAGTGAAGTGTTTATTGTGCTACATTTTTTACTGTTTTACTTTCTTTTCCATGCGATATGAAAAGCATACCAATGACCAGAATAACACAAAAGTTATCATTTTTCTGTGAATCAACATCACAGTTTAATTTGCATTTTATTGCATATGGACAACATAGAGATCCCAACTTTGTGAGTGAGCTATGATGGTAACCTATGACACATTTTAGAGACTTTTCATGACCAACCGTTATTTTTATAAAGCGAATGGAGCACAATAATGGACGTTTTTCAGGTCTTTTAGTTCAATGAACATCATAGTCAATGGTGCATCGATGACTCCATTGCCAATTCGAGTCACTATTAAACAAACACATTTCAAAATCATCAAAATAAAAATTTGAACTTGCTGGTCGTATGCCAGCTCCACCGAAAGGATGTTAAGGATGTTAAGGATGGTGGCAAAAGTGGAAACTGGGAGTCAAATGGCCTACAACCGCAACGTGTCGAAACAAGGCGCCCAAACACGCACACTTTTCACGACTTTACTCACTTGACGTGACGAAACGGGCTTTTTTCTCTCCTCTGGTGAATGGTTGTGAATGGTCACGACCAACCTATGAACCACCGTCTCCCGGATGTACCCCCACGTCCCGCGGAATGAAGCACGGAAGCTGCGATAAGTTCCACCGTAAGCGAATGGCCGTAACGGCGTCGGATGAATATTTCGGGCCCGAAAACATTCTTCGCCGAGACGTGGCCGTGGAATGAAACGAAATTCACCAAAGTTTTGCAACCGGTTTTGTTTCATCTTTCCTGTTTTTTTTTTTCGTTGGCCACCTCCCTGCTGCTGCTGCTGCTGTGTGGGGATTTGTAAATAATTTACGTTTCTTGTTGTCCCGCATCGATGGCGGACGGCGTGCGGGTGCAGTTTTGGGGAGCCAGGCCAGAAGCAAAAAAAACCTGACAGAGCACATTGGCATCTGGACTTTACGAACGAATTTAATCAAAAAGTTCAAGCGCTCCCAAAAATATTTCCCGAGCCCAATGCGCGCCGGGATTAAGCAAATGGTGAGGCTCAGGCTTGTTGGCCCAGGGGCTGAGAAGAGAGAAAAATGCCGCCAAACAACCCGACTCAGCTGCCGAGTATGAGTTCGTTTGTTTCGACTTACCGAGGCAGTTTGTTTCTTTATTGCTTGGCGCCGTGAAGTTGTCGACCACCACCACCCGCGAACGACTCAATTTGTGCTTGAAGTGTTCCATAGTAATGCCTTCATTATGGAATGTTGTAACTGTGTCTTTTAATTAGAAACACATTCATATACATTTATGTTGAAGTGATCTATTTCGAGTCATCTTAAAGCAATTGAACGTTTAAACAACTTTTTAGTTCAACAGTTCCATCTCCTAATGATTTATTTATGTCATAAACAAAGCTAGTAACAACTCATTATATTTGGATGCTGGTCAGGGGGTCATCTCAAACATTTAGCTGGCGCGAAAAATAATTATATTGAGCAAAAAGTATCGGAGAAACAATTGTGACGCTGCACGGTCGCCATGTGATATCTTTAATAATATCTTTTTATTAACAACCTTCGGCTTTAACCACCGTTAACTGACTAACTGCTAATCTTATTAAACACTACCTTTATACTTATCTTAGCCTACTTTGTTATGAATATTCGCTACACAATAAGTCAAGATCTTACATACGAAGTCGGCTTAAGTCGAGCGTCTACGATGTTCAAGTGACCGTCGGCCAATCCTAGTAATGTAAGACCTCAATGCGATCAATCCAATCACTGATGCTGTGCATGCCACACTTCAGTAACGCCAGCATAGTACATGGCTTTTAGACACATAACATTCCGGAACTCATGCGGATAACAAAACCTAGCACGCAAGAATTAACACGTCGAAACGGTTTAGTTTTATTAGGTTATCTTCCTTTTTTCAATCGGTGATCGTTTCTCAAACGAACCATCAACGAGCGCCGATAAAAAGAATCGAATAAAATCGACAATCGATAACTTGCTCAATAAACATAGTTTCGAATCTTCGTTCTTAGCACCTCGCAATCGCAAATCATTTCACCGACTCGCGAACCACTATCGGCCGGCCATTATCACACCGTCTCCGTCTACGATTAATCCCTGCTCGAAGCGCAGCCGTGCGGTTATAGCATAGAGAAGGAACCCAATCGCACGCCGCAACGCCTCCTCTCACCAACCCGTTCCCCCCGTTCATGGAACCGTAAAAAGAACGAAAATAATGTAAAACAAAAACCTACCCAGCGCCGGCGATGGGCGGCAAAACTTTACGAGCCAGATCTCCGCAGGACCACCGAGCCACCGCCACCGCCGCCGCCGCCAGTCAGTGCCGTCCAATAAAATCAGCAGTTTTATGTCCCACATTTTAAGGTTCATTTACATTTTATGCTACACAGCCCCGGGGGTTGGAAATTATGCTGTTTGCTCAGCCACAGAGCGTACTGCCTGGGCTGCCCGGTGGCCAGTTTCCAGCCCGGGCGGGGGGAGGAGGGGGGCTGGCCAGACACCCGGGAAACTGCTGCCGTGAAACGGGCCATCCATTTTCCGGTCCAAGCGGGGCCCCGGCGGATGGATGCCTGGTACGTGAAAACTGCGCTTTTCTGTTGCTTCCGATCGGGATCCCGGATCAGGTTCCCTCTTTTTCCCTCTCTTTCTCTCTCTATCACTCTCTCTCATTCTCTTTGTTCCTTTTTTCACTCATCACACCCCAAAAACGTGACACAAACACATTACGCGACAAAACGTGGCAATCCGTACCGGAAGTGGGAGCATGAAGGCAGGACCCCCTTCGGCAGGGCTGGCACGGATGATTTCACTTCCTTCGCCGGCGTCTGTCGGTGGTTTTCGGCGCCCCCAGATTCCCACCGATTTTCCCGGCACATCCCGAATCCGGCAACGAAATGAGACAGAGCATGGCGCAATAATTGCAACCATGCGCAACATTATCCCCTGCTGACGGTTGTCCGCCCTCCCCACCGCGAGGCGCGTTGCACTTCGTCCGGGGCGATCCCATCCGGGCAGAGAAAGGGATAAAAAGCCACCCCAAAGAAGGCAACCCAACCCAGTCGGCCCAGCGTACCCCACGGGGAACGGGTTTCTTGGTACATTTTTATTGCCACCATTTTTCGTCACCTTCCCGTTTCCAGCCGGGCACCTCGCTGGGCCGCGAGTCCTGTATCCGTCCGTGGTTTTTACGCCACTCAGTCCGACCCGACGTGGTGTGTGTGGTGTTAAAATATTTCTCACCAGCCAAGGTGCCGCCAAGTTCGACGGAAGTCCACGGAAGAATTTTAACGAAGGTGTTAGATCCTGTCTCTCAGCGCGCTCGTGTCCGTGTGTGTGTGTGTGTGTGTGCAGCCATTCCTTCCACCGGTTTATGGGCGTCTTGGTGCATCGAAAGCGCTCCCGGCCGCGGATGGAAAGAGGAAGCGGATAAATCGAGCGAATCCAGGACCTCACTATATTCCAGCGCAGGCGGCGCGCTATCCTTTAACCACCAGAGCCCACGGACGCCCTCAGTACCCCCACCCCGGGAAGACTCCCTATCTTACCGGGAACCGGCAGGCTGCTGTTGCAGCACCGGCGGAAGCTGTCGTAATTCGTTTAGCAACATAGTTGTGCACTTAGCAGAAAAACGCCGGAGTGTGTTGCGACGTCCGCCTCGTCGTGGGCCGTCAATGTTTTAACCAACTCTCTCCACACACACACGCGAGCGAGGGCAAGGATTCCATTTCTGTAACTTCTCGCCGAAAAAAAAAAAAGGTGGAAAACGAAGCGAAACGGTGTGAAGCGACGGCTTTCCATCGCAAATCGCATTTTCGCCAGCCATTTTCGTTTTTTCTTTCCTTCTCAACCCGCGGCGGTGCGGCACCACAGGAATGCAGCACCGCCAGGTGCATCGTTGTGGTGAGCACCGGTGGTGGCCTCCAGGAAAAAAAAAACGAAACGGAGCACCCTCAGTAAAGTGAAGGATTTTCTTGTGGCGGCCAAGTGTGAAAGTCAAAAATTGAAGCTAACGACGGCTTAAGAGGACCGCCGCAATGAGTGTGATGAGACTTTTTGAAGACTGGCGAACCCTTCAGGCTACCTGCAGCAGTGAAGCTAATCCAGTGAAAGCGGCCATCCATGCGCACGAAACGTTATTTACTTCGGTTCGGTCTCCGCCGGTCGTCGTTTCAATCTCTCGAGTACCTCGAGCTCGCTTTCATTCGAGTGTTTTTCTAACACAGTTTGAAGTATCATCAGGCCATGCGAATCATGCGAATGTTTATAAAAAGTCCTGAAGTCCGGAACGCATCCTTGCGGCGGGCAGCACCGAACAGACCAACTGCAAATTCATTAACGAACCCTCTAGGCGACCCTCAGCCAGTCGTTTCACATTTAACTCCGGCGCGTTCGAGTAGGTGCCTCACTAATTGTAGCATGCAAGGACGATTGCGGACACTTGCCGGTTTATGCTCGCACTGAGTGTTCCCACACAAAACCGGCCAATTCTTCGGTCGGGATTGTGGCCGTTCCCTGTGCATCCTTGTGCGGCGGAAGCCACCTTGAATGGCGCTAGGTAGTTTGCACTCCTGCCGAAGCGTGCTAAACTCTGGGCAGCATAAATTAGTGGTACACTTTATTAATGCGGGCTTAGCGTCCCCTGACACCGACTCGGCGTTGCTCCCGGCCGGGACACGCCAGGACATCGCCACAATTAATCACCGTTGGGCAACAGTTTTTGTTTCTTCGGGACCAAACTAAAAACTTCGCGCAAGTCTCTCGAGACTCGGGGCCTCGAAAACTACCGTTACCGGACGGTGGGCACGTGCTGGGGCAAGGGATGGGCCACGACCCGGCCCGGTTCCGGTGCATATTTTGGTGACAAATTATCCGCGCGCCACATAGGGCGGAGGTCTCCGAAACTCATTACCTTTTTTTTCTCGCCACTGCGGCCGTGCGGTATCCTTCTCATGTCCTGGGTGTGCAGTAATGAGAATTTTGTCCCCGGCGACGACGACCCCATTTGCCCGCGTGTAATCCGATAGCGTGGCCGACAAAAAAAAAATAAACAAAAACACCGAAACATAAACTTCGCCAACGACCGCGGTCTGCGGCAAACATGCATCTTTTCGGTGCATCGGTGCGCCTTTTTTTGGGCCGCCTCGTTCCGTTGATCAACTGCACCAGGGACGGTGACTTTTCGCGCACACACACAGCCGGGCGCCACGTGAGTGCGCCATTTTTCATTTTCCGATCAACCCGGACGAAGCGCTGCGTGCTGCGGCGATATTAAATTATTACACTTTAACAGCATTATTTTGCGGTTTATTGCGGCTCCGGGGGAACTCCGGCGCATTCAATTTTCCGACCTGCTTCCCTCTCTTTCTCCCCCCCTCTTCCTCACACTCACCTCCGTCCTGCTCGCACTGGGTGCGCTTTTCATTGCGATTTTTCGGCTGACATCAATTAAAAGCAATTTCGTATAATAAATTTGGGATTATTGTGCCGAGCCGCGTTCGGCCACCGCCGAGACAGAGCCCCTGGGCTGGGAATTAATAGGTTTACCATTTGTAATTCGACGCGCACGCGGATTAAGAAACGCCCAGCCGCGAGACGAGCGCCATACGGCGCCCGGGTTGGTTCCCATGCTCTCCTGCGGCCAGGGTTGGCGCCCTTGAACGATGGGCGGTGGGCGGTGTGCGTTGCCGATGGCACAGCACAGCACTGCAGCAGCAGCAACGCGCGGCCCACTTGGGCGTCCATAAATCAGTGCACTATTGATTCTAATCCGTGACAAGTCACGCCTTGTACCGTTCGGCTTCGCAGCCGAATATTAATCGGATCGGCGAAACGAGCCGCAATAATATTGCAAACCTCCGCCGTTTTTAATGAACCAACGTTGCATTGATTGGAGTCGATTAAATTACATGCTTTAAAAAGTGCGACCGACGATTCACCGAAAATCGAGCACATTATCCTCGAAACCGATGAGTTTAAGCTTGTGATAATCGCAATAGCCAATGTTTTTATCAAAGAATTTGATATTTTCTTTTGATATCTTCATTGAACATGACACTTTATTAGGAATATCGTTTCCGTTGATTTTAACGGCATTTGATCAAATGCTGCTCGCTTTTTAGTTTTTCTCCACGAGCATTCAAAAACAAATTTGACCGTTTTCCAACTCGGCAGCACATACAATTTACCGTGGAAGCATTTCCTAGATTTAATCCTCATGTAACGATTGTTCCTGCGCCTTGTTCACTGTCACCGCAAAAGTGAGTCGCATGGGAAATCGCTCACGTTTAAATTCATACGGCAAAGTGGTGAAGTTCATAGAGCATAGGAGAGTATTTGGGTTTTAAATACCGATTACTTGACTTTTAAAACGTCAAACTTCATTCTGAAAATCGTAAACATTTAATTAAAAATTTAAAATTTGCAAAATGGGCCGCTTGCAGAAAATTGGATAATATTAAAAACATTTTTCCAAAGTGCTGAGTCTTCAACTCAAACTGTACGAAATTTGAAAAGTTCATTTCCACCTCGGTGGTTACCGTAGATTACGGGTATTAAGACCCTACATCTATTAAGACCCCCCTCTAATTTTTAGATAAAAAATTTAAGAAAAACCTAAATTACATTATTTTTATTTTTAACAACTTTTTTTTAAACTCATTCGTCATAGAAGTTATGAAATTCTTCAGTCTCGAACATATCTTCTGTTTCCAAACATTGATTAACCAGTTTTCTAGCTAATTCTTCCATGTCATCATCATCTGTGTCTGAGGAATCACTTTGGGCAAAAAAAATAGCATCATCTTCAGAGCCATCTAATGCATTACTAATACTTGCTTTTTTAAATGATTTGATGATAACATCTTTTTTGATACCATGAAGTTTTCACCCACTGGCAGACTTGTGAGATTGTTGGCCTCTTCAACAGGCCTGATGGAGTTAAGTTTGTGTCAGATTCACTCATCCATTTGGTCCACTCCTCCTTCATATTTGCCTTAAAAGGTTTATTGATACTGATATCAAGAGGTTGCAATTGACTTGTGAGACCACCTGGAAAGACTGCTAACTGGGTTCTCAGTTCTTTAGCCTTTTGCTTTACTTTTTCCGTCAAGTGCCCTCTAAACTGATCCAAAAACCAAATAAGAATTCTTCTTCAACAGGACGCCAGGTCGCCTAGACCATTGCCTATCTGTGGCAATTCAAAGCTAAACTGTTGCCGGGTATTGATGACAAATTTGTGGAAAGATAAGACTTTTTCTTCATAGAATTCAGATCGAGTGCTTGAGTCAGGTTGCTCATGATGCCGCTACATGCATTAACCAGTTAATCCAGCAAGCCGAATTGCTGTATACACCTATTAAGACCCCCCTGGATTCTAGACTGAATTTTTTTGCAAAAAAGGTGGGTCTTAATACCCGTAATCTACGGTATGTTAATTTTATTCGAAAACGAAGAAATTTGTAGAAATTTGAGTATTTTAAAATAATGTAGGTTATGAAGTAAAGTAATTGTTGTAATTGTTGTTATTTTGATTTTAGTAATTGTTGTAATTTAGCAAAAATGCTTTTTTAAAGTAATTGTAAAACATGAACCCAGTTGCCATATCATTCATTTAACTTCAAAAAAGTGAAACTCAAAACTTTCGGAGCTTCGTTTTGGAAAATCGTTCGAAACTTTTTTCAATTACGCTTTTATTGACCCAAGATGGTGGAGCCCGACTGAAAAGCCACACACACACACACACACGCACGCACGCCACCTCCTTGCGACCGTCCCCTCCCTAGCCGAGGGTGGCCCTTAGTCGGGCGATCTGCGCATCGAGCGCCGCCAAGTTGAACTCCGGATCGCGCGGCGGACTGGCGCGGATCTGTTCGAGCGACTTGAGCACGTGGTCCGGTACCGGCGGCTCGACCGGGAGGTGGGCGCCCTGCGGCTGGAAGCCGAAGGTGTCGGCATTGTAGGCCACCCGGTACAGGACACCGTCGGGCCCGGTGTACGAGTACTCGCCGGCCGCGTTTGCCCCATCGTAGCTCGTCTGCTGCGCGGAGATGCCGTTGCTCGTCTCGTACCGGTAGTTGTAGGCCCCGCTCGGATCGTGGTTGTGGTCCTGCGAGAGGATCACAGCCTGCGACTCCGCTCCGCCGCCGCCGCCGAGCAGCGGCGTTACACGCTTCTGTGGCGCACCGCCCACCATACTGCACGCGGCCAGCAACGCAGCTGCGCTCACAACGATCTGGAAAAACACGGGCAGCCCGGGTTGAGGGAAGGGTGGCAATGGGGAAGCGAATGCCGCCACGAGTTCTTACCAACTTGCTGAACATCTTTGCTGAACACTCTGTGGCGACTTGTGACGGTGACGACAACCCAGCAGCGACTGATACCCGGCTGTGCACTTGTCCAATCTTTTATACACTCCAAGACATTCACCACCGACATCGACGACGACCACGACGAAGATGCTTGTCCTGTTGCTGGTGGTGGTGGCGGTGCCGACGAGTTTCCAAATTATTCCAGCGCCGAGAACAGCGCACCGTGGCACCTCCGTGTGAAGTCGTCCGATTGTTGAGCAGTCGTTCGGTGCCCGCGGATCGCGCGCAACCTTTTTGCCCGCTCTACCCGGGGATGGATGATGGATTTTTGCTCATCAAACCCGTCGCCAGACCCAGTGGGGCAGCCTGCCGTTTTCCGCCACGGGCAGGTGAGCATGAGAGCATTATGATGGGGAGTCATTTGCGCCTCCCCATGCGGGGCCCATGCCAGCGAGCGTGGTAAATTAGTCGATTAAATGTCACTCGCGTAAACACGCAATTTGCTCATGAACTCAATCGCCCGGCTCCGCCGTCGTCTTGGGACCCAATTTTTGGAGACGACAACCTACGCGACCTTACACCGTCGAGACGGTGGAGCAGCTGTTGGCCAGCTGATGGCTGAATGGAGGGGCCACCAAAAATAGCCTCCATGGGGTTCCCCCCCGAGAGGCCGGATGAAAGGGTCGCGCGTCGGCAACTTATTTTTCGCTCGCCATCATTCCCAGGACCGATCGATTTGACGGCCATCACGGCACCGAGTCCGAGGGCCAAGAAATGGAGTGTGGCCACTCGCCGTGTCACCTTTCGCAACCTTTAGCAATATTGAAAATCTAGACTGAGCCGCCGCCGCCGCCGCGAATGATGTCACCGGCGGCCGGAGGATCGTCTTCTTCGGGACTCACCTTTAGCGCCTCGTAACCGATTTTCGGGGAAACCCCCCCGTGGAGAGGGCCCGGTGATTGACAGGTTTTGGGCAGCGACCTCGTCAGACCTCCAAACGAGCCCTCTCGATGCAGTCAGCGATAGCCGTCGCAAAGTGAAGCAACATTGCAGCACGCAGAACGCACCTCAAAGAGCGACGAACAGCTTGGCGCTTGAGAAACTGTTTCTTGCGTGCTGTTTTTTTGTCCAGTTCGGGGTGCTTCCGTTTTTGGGGCGAACATCGAGTTTTCTCAAGGCCGGACGGCTCTGACTCCGGCTAATGATGTTTTCGATGGTCTAGCATTAGGTCAACGGGGGGGTTCGCCACTTGTTTGCCACACCTGTCAATGGATCAATTAGCTTATCAATTGGATATATGGAGTCGAAATAGATACGCTGGTTGATGGTGTAAAGCGATGGTCATGCTCCGACCTGTCGTGTAAAACCACACTCTGACGGCTGACAGACGGGATCTGCGGTTACGCGGGAGCATCGGTTAATTGGCAACAGTCTCAGAAGCTCACTGGCTTCATATTAGGTTGGAGAAAAAGAAATCCGTTATTTTTGCGTGAATTTCAAAACTGTATTTAAGACTTTCGGATGGTCCGATTTGCGTCAAATATGGACCATTTTGTTGCCTTTTCAAAAATACCTTCATACTGCCTCTCTTGTAAAAGGCTTACTTGTTATTGGCGAAAAACTCGAGCAATACATTTTCACCAAAAAATGCGCGAAAAAGGTGTCAATCGCTTGGTCCGGACTGTATGGCGGATGCATTAAAACTTTCCAACCAAGTTCCCGGACTTTCTGGCGAGTCACTAAAGACGTGCGTGACATTTCGTTGTCCTGATGGAACGCAACACCTCGTCTGTTGGCCGGTCGTTTCTGGTCAATTGCTAGCTTAGACAGGGACATATCTATGCTTCGTAAACTTATGGACTCGCTCACTCTTGTGCTAAACCAGATCGACCCTAATGATTTAGTTCTGTTAATGGGTGACTTCAACCAGCCTGCTTTAAACTGGACACGATCTGGTCTGATGGATGTGCAGGGTTCTTCTGTTTCCGGTGCTGCGGCGTTCTTTGTGGACGGTATCAACTTCCATGGCCTTCTTCAGCGGAATACTATTACTAATGTCCTGGGGCGTAACTTGGATCTGGTTTTTGCTGATGCTGAGTTAGCCCCTGGCATCAACGTGTACGAAGCTGCTGAGGCTCTCACGCCTGTTGATACATATCACCCCGCACTGGAAATAAGCATCGATCTTCCCGCAGTACAGCGAGCAACTGCAAGTGCTGAGTCTGAGCCATGGCAGTCTCGCTTTGATTTTCGTCGTGCCGACTTTGCACAACTATCATCCTGCATCTCGGCTGTCGATTGGAAATGTTTTCTGTGTGCTGATGACATCGATAGTAACGTGAAGCTATTTAGCGATAAACTCTGCAGTTTGTTTAGTGACTCAGTGCCGATGTTGCGTCCGCGTTGTGGACCGCGGTGGTCAACTGGATTATTAAGGCGATTACGCAAGCTTAAATGTCGTCAATTAAAACGGTTCCAGCGCAACCGCTCTTGTTATAATAGGAACTGTTTTCTTCGTGCTAGTTCGCTTTATAAAAACTTAAACAGGCGTCTTTATTATAAGTACGTTAGGAGAGTTCAGGCTTCGTTGATTGTCAACCCTAGGTCCTTCTGGAGCTTCGTGAACACTAAGCGTAAGTGTAACCGTCTCCCAGTGTCTATGTGTTGTGGTAATCGTTTTTTTACGTCTGCACGTGATAAGTGTGAAGCCTTTGCGTCTACGTTTTCGTGCAATTTTGACAACTCCGTTGTTTCTGACTCTGAAATGTTCGAAGCCCTGTCATTTGTACCGGCCGATCTTATTGACGTGCCTTTACCAACTATCTCAAAGTCTGTTATACTCGAAGCTATTGACCAGTTAAAACTATCTTATATCCCGGGCCCGGACAACATTCCTTCTGCCGTTCTCAAGGAGTGTGGTTCAGCGCTAGCTGTTCCACTGAGGATTCTGTTCTCAGGGTCCTTGTCCTCTGCTCGATTTCCGTCCTTGTGGAAGGAATCTTGGATGCTTCCCATCCACAAGAAGGGCAGTAAGGAATGTATTGAAAACTATCGTGGCATTTCGATTCTTAACGCTTGCAGTAAGCTCTTTGAAATAGTTGTTACAAGGCACCTGCAGTTCTGCTCTAAGCCTTACATCTCTGACCAGCAGCATGGCTTTGTCCCGCTCAGATCCACTTCGACAAACCTTCTCACCTTCTTGAATGGTTGCTACTCTAGCCTTGACAAAGGTCTGCAGGTTGATACCATCTATACTGATTTCAAGGCAGCTTTTGACAGAGTTTCGCATCGGTTACTGTCCGCCAAATTGGCTAAACTAGGTGTCTGTCCTTTGCTCGTGAGATGGATTGTGTCTTACCTGTCTAATCGTGTCATTCGTGTTAGGGTTAGTCAGACCTTGTCCTCTGTTTTTACCAACGTCTCTGGCGTTCCCCAAGGAAGCAATTTGGGTCCGCTATTGTTTTTACTGTTCGTCAATGACCTGACTCTTCGGCTTCCTTCTGAGTGCTACTTAATGTTTGCTGACGACCTGAAATTGTTTCTACCTGTCTGTATCCCGTCTGATTGTGTTTATTTGCAATCATTACTTGAACGTTTTGTTCATTGGTGTGATTGCAATAAAATGTCATTGAATGTCGATAAGTGCAATGTTCTCACTTTCTCTAGGAAAAAGTCCCCTGTCATGTTTATGTATCGCATTGGCTCGTCTGTTGTTCCGCGTGTAGATGTTATCCGTGATTTAGGTGTAACACTGGACGCGAAGCTGAGGCTTAACTTGCACTTCGAGGACATCATCAAGCGTGCGTACAGAATGCTTGGTTTTATTATTCGTATGTCTTCTGAGTTCCGTGACGTTATGTGTCTTAAAGCTTTGTATTGTTCTCTCGTTCGGCCGATCCTTGAGTATGCTTGTGTTGTTTGGCATCCGCACTTTCGGTGCTGGATTGATCGTATTGAAGCCATACAACGCAAGTTTACGAGGATCGCTGTCCGTAGACTTGGTTGGTATGCTGCGGATCGACTTCCACCATACAAAACGCGCTGCCTTCTACTCGGGCTACGTTCACTCGAGCATAGGAGACGGTCAGCACAGGCTCTGTTTGCTTTTAAGATTTTGACTTTTCGTATTGACTCGCCAACACTCCTGTCTCGTATAAATTTGTCTGTCCCTTTCCGATGCTTGAGACGACGACCCAACCTGGAACTTAGAGTTGACGCGCGGTCTTCCCTCTCTGGGCATAATGATCCATTGCTTTCTCTGTGTCGTACTTACAACAACTACTCGTCTTTTCTTGACTTTAATATGTCCCTCGATCAGTGTCGTGATGTTTTTGCTTTCATGTCTTCTTCTTGGTAAATGTTTCGTCCGTGTCATTATCGTCAATGTCTCCCACAAACCATTGGTTACCAGCTTGGTCGTTGCGTTGTGTCAGATCGATTAGCTTTAGTTCTAGTTTACGATTAAGTTCTATTGTCAATTAGGCTAAGTCGCCCGTTGACTTATATAAACAAATAAATTGAAGAACGGTGCAGTTGTTGACAGTAGAGACCAGAATTCAGTGTTTAGCCTCACGGCAGCAGTTCATAATAAATGATTCCTTTCAAGTCCTACGACGTACCCAGTAGAACCTTACCGTATCCCATTCCTAATCCCCAGTACCCATCCGTTTAAGAAATGGATCGATTTCAGTCCGTTTGGCCAAAATTACGAGAATGGAAATTCGATCCATCATTTTTTTTGGTGTAAATAGGGTGACATCCAAACATTGAGCTTCTTTCTAAATCCAGCTTTGCGCAAATGGCTTAAAACTGTCTGATGGTCAATCTTTAGCTCCTAGCCGATGCTCTGACTACTAACATGCCGATCAACTTTGATTATTTCTGTGAGTTTATCGACATTTTCGACGACGGGTCTGCCTGGGTGAGGTGCACCTTGAACATCAAAAATAACTGAAACGGGTCGATGGAATCAAAATTGCACCTAACCAGTTGTTAGAGTATCGGCACCATAAACACCATGCAAAATTTCAGCGGCCTAGCTTCGCCTTTTCGCCTTTTTCAAAGAAAAATTGTAGAACGTACCGAATTTTCTCTGTGGTGACTTCCTTTGTTAACACCCTGTAACTCACAAACGAATGGAATAAACAAAAAACAATGAAATTATTTTTCTAAGAGTTAAGTCTAAATTTGAATCTTTACGATCGATACTTCACGAGATATCGATCATTAAAGCAATCTAGCGAGAAAATAATGGACTACTTGTTCCCCAATCGAATGAATCGTTTCGCTACAACAATTGCTGGCCCATTCTGCAGTTCAGAAGTCAGGAAGTTTGTACCAGATCATTCGGAACATGCTTCATGTTTCTGAAGGTTCATATCAGCCGAAGTGGTCCATATGTGCGACTTCTTCGACGATCGGGAACAGTTTTTATGTTCCCAACCTCGTTGCTGCAATGACATCTCTCAATAATTTAAACCCCAAAGAGATCCAAAAAGGTCTTCCAGAATGTGGTCTGGGCCCATTGATTGCCCGACGCACTCTGTCACCTTGTGAACGTTGTGAAATATCTGCGCAGAAAACCCCAGGAAAGGCACACGCAGCAGCCAGCCGCCGAAAACTGTGATTTTAAAGTCACACTCATTAACCATCATCTACGGCGGTCGCGTGGCTTCCTCATCGCTGGAACCGTTTTGGTCGAGAATTGAGATACCACAGCGCGCACCGCGGATTCTTCGCGGATGGCGGATCGCGTGCAAAGGTCGCGTGCCGCAAATGTCAAACATCGCGCGCGCGCGCGCGCCATGTGAGAGGACTCACGAATCCACGGGCGACCGGCAGATGAAAGGCCTTCTTGACGTCGTGCGCAGTCCGCAGATGGCTCTAATCGCTACAAATTACATTTTCGTCCGCCACTCGGCCTGCCGCCGCCGCCGTCTTCGCCGTGGCGGGTTTTCGGTGGCGCTCCCGGTTCGAGGGTGGTGAGAAATTTCATCTCTTACACCCTGTTTACATTAATTGAACGGTGGACGGCGGGCGGCGGGCTATGGTTTTTGTTAGACCTGTTCTACCACTGGCTGTAGCGCATTGTAGCGTCGGCGTCTCGGACTACTCCGGCCGAAGAATCCGGTTGTTGCGATTTTGTTGCATTCCGCCCACGGCTCCCAAACACACCGAGATGCTCGCGATGATGATGACGGCGATGGGGGCGATGCTGAGCCGTGGTCGGAGAATGAATAAATAGGCACCGGCGGTCGGCGAAACACCCAGAAGTGCCTGGAGCATTTATTGAACTATCAGCAGAACAACGCCGACCACACGGTTCGCAGCATCGTGCAGCATATTTCACATTCAATTAAGTACGCCATTAGTCTGGGGAGCTGGCAGCTCCTTCTCGCTCCGGCGCTGCGCTGCTAATCTTCATCATTTTTTTTCTCCCATCGCCGCCGCCGCTAAAGCCGCAAATCAATATCGAACCCGATCCATTCCGCGAAACGGGGCCGTCTACGGCACGACAGTGCCAGTGGTGGAGTGCAAATTCTCTCACGGATCATCCTGTTCGGGCCCCGGCCCCGGCCCCGGCCCCGGCCCCAGTAATTCCAACGTGCGAACTGAAAGACCCAACCCAACGATGATGCCGACGACGACGACGGCTGGGGCCACCCTTCGATGGACACCAACTTATGCATTTTTCTTCCAGCTGAGAAGTGATTGTGTAATTAGAATGGACACGACCAGTGGGAGTTCGTCCGACCGGGGCGGTTTCAAATCAAACAAACCGGCCCAAACCGACTTATTGGCGGGATCGTCTCTCCGTGGCTTCGTCGTTTATGCTTTTCTCCTACGGTTGAGGTTTTTTTTGTCGGCCTGTTGTGCTGGTAATTTGTTGGAGAACCGGTAATTGAGTTTTTATTTGAGCAACGTTGAAGCACCCACACTCCGGGGGGAATCAGAACTGCTTGGCTGTTAATGAGGCGCCTGACTTCGTGTTTAGGTTGTGCATCCGTCACCAATGTGTAGAGAGGAGATTGAAATAGAAACTGCCCTTTTGAAGCTTGCTAACGTCCCATTCCTGATGACATGATTTTCGTTCAGGCAACATGACCGTTTTGTGGCGCAAATCTCATTTCTAACCCATCTTGTTTGCTTTGAACTTATTTTAATTAATTATTTGTATGTCTGTACGATTTCGATGTTTTCAACGGAAACATTGAAAACATCGAAAAACGTCCTTATTTTTGTCAAACTTTGTCTCTATAACGCCGCGTCCACACTATGAGATATCTGAGCCAGATTTTTTCTGTGCTGGCGTCCACACTAGCAGATTCTGGGCAAAAAATCTGTGAGCTACAGTGAGTGAAATGACAGTTCGTTTGTTTATGCTTTGATTTTTCAGTTTCCTTTCCTTCTCTTTCTATTGCCGTCTCTGTCATAATCTGGTCCGCGATCGAAAATCTGTCCTTTTTTCTTTAGACAGCCAAAAAAACTGGCCAAAATTTGGCGCCAACTGTCAAATTGAAAAAATATCCCCTAAATATCCCGAAACGCGTAAAACATCCCATAAACAAAAGAAGCTCAACAGCAGCTCAAAGTAGCTCACGGCACTCCAGATATTGAGTGACAGATTGTGGGCTTACCTGGGCCTTCTATTTCAAATTGAGCATGCTTTAAAAATATTCACCTTAACGACATCTCTTGAATATTCAGAAGTCCAAAGAAGGTAGTTCTGTGGTTTCACTTTTAAAATACAAGATCGATAGCCACAGTCACCGATGCAGTTGTTTCACAACGGTCCATAAGTTAAAATACTATCAAACTGGGGCACACTTTTGACACGGAACCGATCTGATATCCCTTAATTAGTGACCCCAGCATGGAGGACCCATTTTCCGGCTTTTCGCCTCCGTGGAGGATCATTTCCGTGATAAGAAACAGATGATCCCCATCATCCGGCTATTTAGGGTACACTCCGCCGCCGCTCGCCGCACGCCACACGGCTGCTATCTGTCAACGGAATCGTTTGTTGTCGTGTTTGGGAAAATAAAATTCCCGTTCGCCAATTCGACAGTTAAAGCAACAGCAAAACACCCCCGCCCGTTGGTGGGTCGGGTGGTTGCCCTCTCGCACGTAAGCACGTGTTTCGGAAAACAATTCACTTACGCACCCGGGACACGTTTCCGTAATTTTTGGCTGATATTATTTATTACCGACACCGCCGGAGCCAGCTGAAGGCGGACCGACCATTTCTTCGTGGCGATCCTTCAATCATCCCCGGACCCGTTTGCCAGCATACCAAAAAGCCCGTCCGTCCGTCGGTCCGTCCGTGGTGCCGCACACTTAATCGAACCGATCGGAGCAAAGGAGTCCTTTCTGGGACTCTTTTGCTTCGCACGTGGCGCGACGCAATGCTGGAACCGAAGACCGAAGACCTAACGCACATAAGCGATAGAAGAGGAAAAGGCCATCAAAGAAAAAGGGAAGCAACCGTTGTTGACGCGTCGCGACAATGCCGGCGCTCGGAAGGATTATACCGATCCGTTTCTTTCCATTCCGTTCCGCATCCCGATTGCGTAAGCAGCAGCCTCGGTGACGAGGCACTGGCGGCATGAGGAGGTGAAGCAAGCAGCATCCCTCGTGCGTGATGATTTGAGCCAATCAAACGAATTGCCTGGAAAATTCGATATTCCCTGCGAGATGGCGAATTTCGGGTCCGTTTTTTTTTCTTCCTTAATAGGGGTTTTTATTTCGGTGCACAAGTGGCTGTTGAGAGGGCCACCTACACCACCCCCACAGCCACACACACACACACACTGGCGAAGACAAGAAGGATAATAACGCAGGCAATAAATGACGGCGCGGGAAAATTTTGATCCAGTCATCGGTCAGCAATTAAAAGTGGAAACATTCTTTCGGCGTTCGGCGCCGTGAGATGGCAGAAAGTGTCCGTAATTTTCCAAAGAAAGTTTACAATTTTAAAGGAAGTTCGCGTGCGGCGTCAAGTGCGGCCCACTGCCGGCTCTCTATTCGGACCGGAATTCGGGTGTCCCGTGCGATCGAGTGTGACAATTTGGGTTTCACATTTTTCGTAATTTCATCAGCAACCGTTTTTTCCGTTTTTTTCCGTCGTCGGTCCGGGGTGTTCCTGAGGCGTAGCAACCACTCTCGCCCCCCCCCCCCCCCCCCCCCGGCCCCGGCGGCGGGGGTGGCTACCGGAAATGGCGATCTTCAATCACGCTTTATGAGTGATTGAAGTTTCAAGATATTTTTCGCTTCCCGCGCGACTTTGCTTTCACTTTGGTCGCAGCGAAGCCGGAACGACAGCCGGAACCCCGCTTTGCGCTGCGCCGAATTGATTTATTTCCGCTTTTGATGATGAAAAATCGGATTCGGGAAAAAAGTTTCCTTCTTCTTATCGGTGACCAGCATCCAGCGGGCGGCGGCCGCGGCACAAGGTTGCACCGCGCGAGTGAGCCACTTAGTTACCCGTCAACACAACAGCGGGCATCAATTTCACGGGAACAAGTGACAAGTGACACGGAGGCGAACGGAAGCGATATTTTTTCTCCATAAAAATATGGGAAAAATCTGAAGCGCCAGTTTGTTTCACGAGTTTGTAAAAGTTTGCGAACACCATTTTCTACTTGCCAAGAAGGTGGGCCGTCAACCATTCGAACACCGCTGAGCGCCGCCTTTTTTTGGTTTCAATTGTTTTTCAACACTTTGGCAAAGAAACCCCCGGACATACCCCCGGGCTAAAGCGATACAAAATGGAACCATCATAGACACTTCTAATCAAATTCAAAAGCCGTTAGAATGGAGTTGCCGGCCCGGCCGATCATCGTGCGGGTTTTTTCCCGAGCCCCCGAGTACCGCTTCAAGTCGTCAGTGCCACACGGGAAACAATGGGCCACATCACAATAGAAAAAAAAAACCGGGCGGTGGAGAGTGAGGAAATAAAACGCGCCGGCGAAAATAAAAGCGAAGGAAAATGCGACCGGAAAAAGGCACATCAGCCACACACACGCGCCATGGCGATGGCTCCTCGTCGGGCGCCCGCGTCAACTGCAGAGACGCGAAGAGAGCGAAGCGAACGTGGCTGCTGGTCTGGCGCGCTGGAAAATATTGCTTTTCATTCTGCTACTTATGAGCTTTCCCCCGTGCTTCGTCCCCAGGCCAGGCTTTCGCTTTTGGCCATGCTTTTATCGCGTGGAAATCCGGGCGCCAGGCGCAGGGAAAGCCGAGCAGATATCGGGAAGCAGCAGCCCCAGACAGCGCGCCAGACGTGAAAGTTCAACAATGGAACAACGGCCCCCACGGCCCGATGAGCTGGAAAGGACACCACCTAACAGACACACACACACACACACACAAGCGCACCGTGTGGGACACCGTGTACGGCACACTCTGGAGGGATGGGTTTTTTGCATAAAATGTGTGTTTCTCGGAAGAGAAATGCTTCTTCCGATCCTGTTCCAGGGGAAGGGACTGGGGAAGGGAATGGATGGCGTTGAAGGTGGTGGCGAACCATTTTGACCAGCCGTTCGCTGATTATGATTTGATATGCTCTCGAGACGAGCGGAATGAATCCGGGTTTGCTGGGGATGCGCGCGCTGCCACCCTTCGAGTCCTTGAGGTCCTTGCTCGGGGTCCTCGTCACCCGTCGATGGCGGTAGGCCTCTGGGGTTAGGGCGCTAGGCGAATAACAATAATAATAATGATGCTGCTATTTCCCCTTTTCTCCTCGTGTGACCCCCTCCGTCCCTTTCCCAGGGCTAGGCGGTTCCTATTCATTTCCTCATTTTAATGTATCATATGTGTTTGAAGTGCCCCAGGATTCGGGTTGTCGGGGTGTGTGGTCCTGCAGCAAGTCCTTCGATCCCACGGTAGTAGTGGTTTCCCATGAGGAATGCTGCCCAACGATGCTGGGGAATGTTTTTGCTGGGCGCTTCTCGTGCCACATACCGCAGCAACGATCGAGCGACCGAAGGCCGGAGCATGGAAAGGATTCCGTCGTTAGCGTTCCACTTTCCCGTTGCAGGATCGGGGCGACCCGGTGAAAACTCCGGCTACGGCTTCCCGAGCTGTGAAGAGTCTCGCCGGACGGCTTCCAGCGTTTTTGCTCCCGGGCTCCCGGGATGGAGGCGCCCCGGTAGAACCCCGGTGGGGCCGTAGTAGCATTATTATGAATTATTGTATGCTCTATCATAATAGAAAATCATTTCATATGCAGTTTGCGTCCCTTTCTGCATCGGGGTGTGCTGGAACCGATGCCGCCGCAACGGGGACTCCGGTGGGTTCGGGCACGGGCGAGCCGAACACGCCACGCCATCGCCACTGGCTTCGAGGCGTTCCAGGTCCTGACGGGAGTCCTTGACTCTTTTTTCGCCCCTTTGTTGGAGCCTCCTCCCGAGAGCAATAATAAAGCGAAGTTGATGAATTTCCTCATTTTCTTCGAGTCGTCCGAGTCGATCCGGGCGGGGGCCCCATTTGACAAATCCGTCACTTACCGGCCTTCATCCTTTTTTCCCGATCCCTTCCGGAGGCACACACACGTGGTTGCTGGCCGGCGTGGCCGTGCTTCAATAAAGAAGCCCCGACCGGGCACCGATTGTGTATTGATTGCACTTTACGAGTCGATTGTTGCTGTGACATTCCTTTTTCGGGGCCCCGGCTTTTTTTTTTGAGGGGGCTGTGAGCAAATAGTGAAACAAATTATGTCCACCAGCTGGCCCCGTTCGGACGGAGGGCATCGAAAAGGATATCAAACGTCAAACGGCACATCACATCAGCGCTCTGGTGAAAAAGGCTCAACATGCCGAGCTGCTGACGAGCTGCTGCCGGGATACAATTTTCCGAATAACCTATGTTGATATTTTCCTGCATACAAAGTCCGGAGCCCGGTGACCTTCCCGGCGGCAGGGGACGGCAACAGCATGATGATGCGAGAAATGGAATTTAAAATTGAATAAAACGGTTCCGATCCGGTTCCGTGGCGTTCGTTCGGCGGGCGAAGGTCGATAAGAAAATGTCTTCTCCTTTCTCCGTCGCAATCATTATCCTCCCGGCAACATGAGGACATAATTCCCGGAATGAGCCACTCCAGCCCGTCTTGTGAACTCATCCGAAAGGGCTCATCGGGCTCGGGTTCAAATGTTTTAATAGACCTTTGGAAAATAACTTCGACATCGGCAAACACAAAATGTCGTCCCCCGTTTGCGTCCCGGAATGTTCTCTCTCTCTCTTTCGATCCTCTCGTGGGCGAGATGGTTTGTGTAGCATAAATGGCGCATAACGAGCCAAATTAAAAGCATACATTCGAAGTCAAAGACCGACCGACTGGGTTTTGTGGTGGGGCCCCACAGAAGCGGCGCAGGATCGAGCGGAACGAGCGGTCTCTTTTGCTGCGTGAAATTTATGCTGCAACTCGGGCAACTTGGGCGGCACATCTTGCGTAATGCGTAATTGAAAATCAATGTTATGCCAGGTCCGACAGGTTAAGGTCTCTGCAGGTTCAAGGAAGGTCGCTCGGTTTTGAGGCCAATTCTCGAATTCTCGCCGGTCCCTTTCTGCCGTTGCTCCGATGGAAGCAAAACATTGAAGTTGGTGACGCATGCGTTGGGTTGTTTTTTTTCTCAGTCCCTACCCTTAGTTGCAACATAATTTTCCATTTGCCGATGATAATACCATAATTCATCCATTTGCTAGAAATGCAAGCACTATCAAATGACAGAAATGTTTCGAAGGAGAGAATGATACTCTCTTTCGTCCTCATTTTATTGAATAACCGAAAATGAAAGCGTAATGAACCTAATGAAAGAGAACGCGTCGTTTTTTGTTCAAAATTGGCTTTATTCATCAATGTAATCTCCATCAAGAGCCAACCACTCCAGCGCCGTTCTTACATTTCAATACCCTTTTTTGTAGAACGATTTATCTGTTGCCTTAAAATAGGTTTCAGTTTCAGGGGACAACCTCTTCATTTGAGTGAATTATTTTACCGGTGAGCATTGTTTTGGAGTCTGCGAATTAACCATACCGAGTGACATACCGAACAATGTGTAAACCACCACTTTCCAGTTGGGTAACGTTGAATGGCCAAGGTTGCTACGAGTTATTTTAATCGGTTACTTAATTTTTTTTAACAAGCTATTTAGCATCTACATGTTACAGTATTTTTACAATGGAAAAATTCAAGTACCGTGCAGTGATTAAATTTTTATTTCAGAAACGTTTAAAAGCAAAGGAAAATTACGAACGATTGTTAAACATGTATAAGGACTTGTCGCCTTCAATTACGGGATTAAAAGTTTTTTTTTGTTTTAGTTTAAACGTGGTCGTACTAGCCTTCAAGACGATCCATGTCAAAAACGCAAAAAACAGACACCTGGGATCGTAGAAAAAATACAGGATATCGTGTTGGAAATTCGTCGAATCACTGAAAGATATTTAGTACGAAGCCTAGGCATCTCATTGAGCAGTATAACCAATATTTTGACTAATGTTTTGGGTTCCAACAAGCTATTTGCAAAATGGGTGCCGCATTCGCTAAAAATGGAACAATGCACCGTGTCACAAAAGCATTTTAAAAATGGCAAAAATCCATGAATTAAAGATCGAATTGCTGGAGTATCCTTCGTATTCACCAGATTTGGACCCTAGCGACTTCCATCTGTTTTCAGACCCAAAAAAAATTATGCGTGAAAAGCGTTTTTCATCAAATGCTGACGTCATAACAGCTGCAAAAGCGTATTTTGAAGACCTTCCAGTTTCTCACTTCAGGGATGGAATTTATTAAATTGAAGTCTCGTTGGAACAATTGTATTGATATTCAGGGAGACCATACTGAATAGTAAAGTGTGTTTCAAACCATAAAAATGTGTCATTCTTATTGACCCGCACAACTTAATGAACAATCTAGTATGCTGTCAGATGCCATCTATGTTTATGTTACTTACGGGAATCGTACGCCGATGTATTGGCGTGAATCACCCCGAAGACCCTGCGGGCGATGTTCAAGCTTGAATTATTATGATCCAAAAATTATGTTCCGCCTTCCCGACATTAATCCCAACTCTGCGTGCAATGATTTGCCTAATGGTGCCCCTTCGTGAATCAAAATTGTGTTCTGCCAACCTCTGCAGGCGTTGTGTGAAGCGAGCTGTTGTTTCATGTGTGTCGGGCTCCGGTTTATGTTATTGTTTATGCAATCGTTATGCTTTATCCAAATCATTGTGCTTCGGCAGGGTTACAGTTACTAGCGTGTTCAATAAGTTTTGCGCCTCGATACCAGAGGGCGCTGCTACGAGGCTGATTTTTTTTTGTGATATTGGTACACTCTTCAAATGAACGTATGTGAAGTTTCATTTCAATCGGTCACTTACTTTTTTTTTTACAAGCCATTTAGTATCCACATGTCACAGTATTTTTTACAATGGAAAAAATCAAGTGTCATGCAGTGATTTAATTTTTATTTTTGAAAGATTTCAAAGCAAAGAAAAATTATGAACGAATGTTGAAAGTGTATAAGGACTCTTTACCTTTAATTAGGTGGTTAAAAGGGGCAGTTATGAGTTTAGTCGTGGTCGTAGTAGCCTTCAAGACGAACCATGTCAAAAACGTCAAAAAACAGACACAACATCGGAAATCGTAAAACAATACAGGATATCGTTTTCGAAAATCGTCCAATCACTGATAGAAATTAAGTATAAGACCTAGCCAACTCATTGAGCAGTATAAACAATATTTTGACTGAAGTTTTGTGTTCGAGAAAACTGTTTGCAAAATGGGTGCCGCGTTCGCTAAAAAGCCATTCGAATGCCACTTTGTTGACAACATTTAAAGCGTTTTCGATTGAATAAAATTGATTTTGTGCATTGAATCATCACTAGGGATGAGACTTAGGTCTATCACCATGATCTTGAATCAAAACAAGAGGTTAAGGAGTGGTGTGAACCTTTTTCTTCAGTTCCGAAACGAGTTTGTCGAGAAATTGCCTAAAAAGATGTTAGCATCTGTTTTGTGGGATGCGAATGGAATTTTGCTAGCGGATTACTTGCAAATTGATAAAACAATAAATTTTTACTATTTTTGTAATATTTTAGAGCAACTGAAAGCGAAAATTCGTGAAAAAAGACCCGCTCTGCAGAAGAAAAAAAAACCTCTTTCATCAGGGCAATGCACCCTGTCAGAAGAGCATTTCGAAAATGGCAAAAATCCATGAAATAAAGTCCGAATTGTTGGAGTATCCACCGTATTCACTAGATTTGGCTCCTAACGACTTCCATCTGTTTTCAAACCAAAAGAAAATCGTGCGCGGAAAAAAAAAAAAACGTTTTTTATCAAATAATGACGTCATAATAGCTGTAAAAATATTCTGTGACATGTCGATACTAAATGGCGTGTAAAAAAAAAGTAAGTGGCCGATTGAAATGAAACTTCACATACGTTTATTTGAAGAGTGTACCAATATCACAAAAAAAATCAGGTTCGTAGCAACGCCCTTTGGTATCGAGACACAAAACTTATTGAACACGCTAGTAGTTTTTCGTTTTTGGGAGAAACCACAGCACGCCCACAGTCACGAAATAACATTTCGAACAACTACTAATGAATGTCCTTCTTTTTTCACCATCTCGCTGTTAACTTCTATTTGATTAACATTGTAACATTTTCGTTCTGCTATCGTTACAGGTACATGCTTCTCTCTCACTCTCGCGCTCACGGTTTGCGGCCGTGACACGAAGCTTCAGGCGATGCCCGTGGCCACCCCGTGGAAATGTGGAATATTTTTCAAACCTAGGGCCAAAAACAAGGTACAGAATAAACTAAACAAACGGAACAAGCGCCAAGGCACAAACGCGGACAATGAGCATCTGAACCGAACTGTGGTGGGGTGGAAAAAAGGTGCGCTTTGATCTTCGGTGGTACGGATTTTGGACACAGAAAAAGGTTGAGACAGAACCCTTTCGACATCGCCAATGCTTCGGATTCTTCGTGTGCGAAGAGACAAACAAGTATGTTTTTGTGACATTCACCTTTGATTTCTCCGAGTCGGCCCGAGAAATATGTATTTGCCAACAAAAGTCAATGTCGAGCCGTGGTGGGTGGCGAAAGTTTTCTCCGTATTCTATGCCGACGGCCACCGCCTCTTCAAGAGCTTCTGTTTTTGTCCATAATTTGGGCGCTTTTGGCGCCAACCATTTTGTTGCTGATGGACAGGCTCCGAGCGCAAGGCACCGCAAAGCAGACCCCTCACGGTTCGACGGCCAAATCACGGCTTCCATTATTATCAGCCGCCCGGTCACGATGCCTTCTGCCTTCCCGGTTCTGCGGTGGTTTGCTGTTTTGTTTTCCACGAATCGCGCCCTCTCGTCCTAAGCATCTCGGCCTCGGGCTCGGTCGCCGAAGGCCATTTCGGCCGCCGCCCAAGAGAAAAAGGCCCGACAAAACCATTTCACAGTCCGCGTGCGCCTCGATTGGGTCCTCGAAAAACTCCCAAACACACTTCGGACGCTCCTTCGCTTTTTTTGCTCCTGTCGTATAGTACGTATTGTTTCCGCGATATTGGATGCCGGCAATCATTTGTTACATTATTGTGTGCCGCCGCCGCCGCCGCCACCGTCGTACTGGCAAAACTTCCGACAGTTGATTCCGGTGGACGGCCACCACTTAGGGTGGGGGGGGGGGGGGGGGGGAGTGCAGGAACCGGAAGACGGTTCGGTGGTTGGTTGGGAATTGTTTAAAAAGTTGTAAATCAACTTCAGCCGTTCAGAGCGCGGAGAACGTCGAACCGGGACCGGGTCGCCATTATATGCTGCACGGTGGCTTCCGTCTCTTCGTGGTGCTTTCTTTTTGTTTTTTGTTGTTTTCCCGTTTACCAGGGTGTTGCCGGACGAAAGAGGAAGCCTTCATTAATTGCCGATCTTTTGCCCGCCTTCCTCTGGCCCCACGGTCCTCTGGGGCGGACAAATGAGTTCCGGAAAGTTCACTGATGCGTTCAATAATTTTTCGGGCGCAAACTTTTCGGCTGGGGGGGGCTGGGAGTGGGCTACGGAGGTAAACCGACGGTACGACAGCAGACAGAATAGGGAGGCCACCGAGAAAGGGTTGCAATGGGTGGCCGGCCGGCGGCGAAGGGCGCAAGGTTGCAGGACAGTATTTTATACAACTAATGATGTCTGTTGGCCGTCTGTCTGTTTTGTTGTCGCCGGGAAATCGGGATCCACCGAAAAGTTGCCCGAACTGTTGATGAACCTGATGGTTTTCCTGGAGAATCCTGCTCCCCGAATTGAGTTTACTTAATGTTTATTTCCGGTTCCGCTTTTGGGGTCAGTTTTGTCCTAATTAGCCGAACGTGGACGCGAGTGCTTGTTTCGGAGCGTGTAGTTTGCTAAGCCGTTGTGGGAATTTTCCCAACCAGCGTGTCCCCGTTGGGTGAATTCGAAGGATGGACGGAAAATCTGATTGGAAAAATCATCCCGCCCGTGAGATGGGTGGCCCAAGAGAAGGGTCAAAGGTTGGGCGGGAAGGACAAATGACCACTACGGCGTGCGTCGGAATGGGTCCTAAATTGAGCCTTACGTCTGGATCCACAACAACCGACCAACCCACACACAGAGATAGTGGATTCTGTGGCTTCCTTCCGAGGCCAAGGATCAGCGCACAAAGTGCAGGGGATAGTGAATCCTTGCCCCGGGGAGGCGCTGCCAAGACGGGGGGGAAAAAGGATTTTCTCGGCCGTTAATATTATCCTTCGCCGTGCTGTGGCGGCCATTTCGATATGGGCCGTTTGGTCGACTCTTTCTTTGCGCCGTTGTTTGGTGCTTTGATGGCTCGTTGTTGGGTGTCATGTTGCACATCAACACGCGCCCCCACGCGGGCGGACGCACCGCCCCCAATGGCCGCAAAACAGCTGCTGCGGAACAACTGTTCGGTGGAAAATCGAACGTAGGACTCTGAGCCATCCGAGGAAGCAGATTCGGTGGAGTCATGTTTCTTAATGTTTTTACCGTGTTGTTGTTTTTTTCTTCCGCGTTTACTTCCGCGTTTACTTTACGTTGTTTCGTCCGTCTATTTGTGGTTCGAGGTTCGCGGTGCAGTGAATCGAACCATTGATTATTATTTGATGTTTTGTGCGTGGTTCCCGTGAAACCTGCCCCGAGAGCAGCCACGAGAGGTCGGTTATTATCGTTATTTATGGCTCGATATCGTGATTTGGGATCATTTTATGAGCTATCTATTTAGTTCGCCGCGTATGAACGCGGCTCCGTGCATGACGCGGAGCGCAAAACACGTGTCTCCCGTGCTTTTAATGTTGTTGGCGGCCTTATGCTTTATGTTGGATGAGGCAAACCAGAAACATTGAGCTTCAGTTAGTGCCTTTTTACATAGTGCATTTATTATTCTCTACTCGATTTGGATAAATAAGGAAAGCCGACATCAAATGGCTCAAACAACAACAGCCAAGAAGGATTTATCGCCAGAAGAAAAGGGTCTCTCCTTTGCCAGTCTCAACTTTCTGTTATTTTATAAATCTCCCAAAAGCACTCAAATGACAAGCGAAAGGTTTCATTATTCTCCATTTGCCTTTCTCGACACTTGTGAATGCATTCCGACCGAGTGTCCGTTACTGTCCAGTTGTTCCGGAGAGACAATCCGGAGCGCGGCAATCGCGCAGAATGCAATCGGACTCCATTTGATTCGCCCATCGCCCGTGGCTTCATCCAAATTGTCATACTTCACCATTACAAGGTACGTTTTCGAGCATTCCGAGACCATTACAAATTCTGTCCCATTTCATAGCCACCGCCCCGCCTCACAGTCATGTCTTTTTGGCGGCGGCGGAAATATGAATCGAAAATTAAACGCTCTCGCCTCGACCTCTACCTACCGACCAGTGTTCCGTTTCCATCCCGGTAATCTCCCGGTGCTCGAGTTGTGCGGAGAGTTTTCTACAACAGTCAAAGTTGTGGTTTAAGCAGTTGTTAAATGTCGGGATTTACAGCAGGATTACGAATCAAGTGAAATCGGAGAAGTGGGGGAAAAATTGAAATTTCCACCAAATTGGAGATCGGTTTTTTTAGTCTCCGTCCAGTCATTATCTCGTTAACATTATCGCCGCTAGTTTACGCTCGGTTCATTTCGGTTGGCTGGATGCGCATTGAAGTGTTAAGTTGCAACGCATGCACCCCGGGCCAGTGCCATAAATTCAAACATTTCTTTTTGGGTCAATTTCATCTCTGCTAAATGCATTCACTTCAATAATTGTTTTCGTTTCCCTCACTGCCTCACGGCGATCCTTTCAGTTGATTGCCAATTTCATCGTTCATCACTTAATTTCTTGATTTTTGGCACTCGCGTGACCGACCTGCCTTTTAATTGCCGTTCCAGTGGCAAAAATGGCGCTTAATCGCAGCACGGGTGCTGCTGCGTTTTACGACCCCATCATAAACGATCAGTCAAACGATTCTAATGCTCCCTCGCTTCGGGCGGGCGCAATATGCCACCGAACAGTGCAGTGCGAAGAGTAAGAAGATAGCGAGGGCGCGACCTTTACGGCGGTTTCTTTCGCCGTCGGTCAGAGGGGATGTTCGCTTTATTTTCGCTCCAGCCTTAAACCGCATTAAATGGCCCTGTCCCGGTTCATCGAAAGCTCCAAATAGCGTTCGCCGGCGGGGCGCACTATTAAAAATATAAATGAAATTGTTTCAAGCCCGCGTAATCCTTCGTAATAATGTGAGCTCGGTTACGGCGAGTGCCGGCGGCTTACGCGGGGTACTGTGCGCGTACTTATGCTACGGACAATGGCCGCCGACCGACAGGCGCTCTAGAAAGCAGCACCGAGGACGACAATTTCTCAACTCACAAAAACCCACCGAATGGGATGTGGGATGAGCCCGGATTTGGGTTGGTCCGGGAACTCATTTTCGTGCCCATTCTTGTCGCCCCACGCTTTAACGGGACAAACTAGCGGGGTAGTGAAAAGAAAATTATTCCGCAGGATTTAGGTCAGTGTTTGTTTTGCTCTCTCGCCGTTTTGCGCCGTTTCTTCGGCGATCTGGCGGCGGGAATCGGAAAGCAAAGGTGATAAAATAATTAAGCGAATTAAACCACCGTGGCCACCGTGGGGCGCGGCGCCCGCGGGTGGACGTGAGATTAATTTCCAGCGCTTAACGACCATCGGCGCGGCGTCACCGTCATAAATTTTGCCCTCGTCCCTGACGCTCCAAGGCCGGCAGGCCGATGAGTAACCTTTCTGTTTTGGGTGCTGGTGAATCTATTTCTTCTTCTTTTTTGCGATTTCGGACGTCCGGACGACGTTGCATTTCCCGGTTCCGGGGAGACTTTTTAGGGGAATCATTAAATCGACAGACACGGCTCGGCATTGGTTTTGGTGCTTGGCGAATTGCATACCTCTTAGGCGTTCGAAAGTGAAAATCGGAAAATATAAATAAACTCAAAATCGCGCAATCGGTGACGGGAAAACCATTGATTGGTGTGTTTGCTTCCGAAAGTGGATTCATCCCGCACGACCGGGCGCGTCACGGACAGGGACGCCGAGCCCCACGAGCCTTTTCGCAACGGGACTTTAATAAAGTACGCGCTTTTCGGAAGGCCTTCCGCCAATTGGATTTTCTCTCGCCCGCGCAATGAGATGGGCAAAATATTGTTCCCGAAATTGATGACTATAAAATAAAATCGGGTGCTCTCGAGAGCGACGCCCCTCGAGCGAACGATGACAAGGGTACAGCTCGGGCGAATAGCGAACCGCGCGCGCACGGTGAAGAGGGTTTAAAAATCCGTAGATGGGCGCCCTTTACCAAAAATAAACAGCCCGAAAGAAGGCATTCGGCATTGGCGGCAATGGTCCCGGCTCGTCGACCAAAAGCCCGGGCAATACAAGGGGACTGGGATCCCCGTCACCGTTTCTTTTTTCGCCGATAGCACGAATGATAATTATGAATATCGAAATCATAAATCATTTCCTCCCCATCAGTCGGCGATAGGCTCCAGATGCTTTTGCCCTCCCAGTTCGGTAGCAGCGACTGATAAGCAGTGTTGTGGGAAAGTGGTTCGCATCTACGTCGAAGCTTGCCGGTGGCCACCTTCTTCTTTTTCCTTGCGCATATCCTTTCGTCGAACGGCGTGGCGTTTTGTTTCCTTATTATTTCTCAGCTGGCTTGCCGTAAGTGGAAAGCGGAGCTAGGATCACTGGTGGCACGCGGGGCTAGGTTTCGCGTCACTTCCACCGTCGTTCCTTGGGGCGGCCAGATTATTAGCTCCCCGGCACGTCAAGAGGCACTTCGGGAGCGCAAAACAAACAAAAATAAATCTTCTGCGCTGGATGTGTTGTTGAATCGGTTCAAGTTTTGGACCCGTGGGTCGCACGCCCTTCGTCCCTGCTGGTCCCGGGCCCGGGGAGATTCCGGATCGAACGGCAGCGCAACGTTTTAAATTATCATCACAATCGCGAGCGATCGATGCTGAACTGCGTGAAGGTTTTATTTTGGAGTGCCTCCGTGCTGTGTGTGTGTTTTTATTTTCACCCTCGAAAAGCATGAAGGATTATGCGCCGCTGGCCAACCTGGCCCCGAAATTGAATCGGCCCCAATACCCATTCCGGTCCGGTCGGTCGGGAACGCTTTTATTTATTTTGCCGCTTCACGATCCCCGCTTAATCCACGCTGCGGGTTATCAATAAACTGTGCAAAAATGATTCGAGAAATGAGATTTTAAATAAATGATTTTGGAACGGGTCGTTTTTTTTTGCGCCAACGCCAACCGCCACCTAAACCTTGAAAGCACTCGACCAAAGGAACGGCGTTCGCGTGATTCGGTAATCCTTTTTGGATAAAGATCGTTTACTTTAAGCAGCATTCTCGAGACGACGGAGAAAACCTGTTTGCTTTTAATCTTACTTTTATTGCCGGCCAGATTTCGGCGGAACCTTGTTACACGGGGTTTTGGTTTTTTACTGCTTGCTTGCCGGCCCCGGCTCTGCGGCACCCGGCACGCGACCCATCGCGATTGGGCCAATATTGTGTTTGTTTTCTACACTGAAACGGCTCCCCGGAACCTCGGATCGTCGGGACGGATCCGGTTTCGCAATCCTTGCGCGCGTGTGTACTTGCGCTTCGCCAGCGAAATCAAAGCCCCGCCAAAGGACACGCCGGGCCGGGCTACACGGGTTTGCATACATTCAGCCAATTACGCCAACAACGGATCCGACGTTTCCACGGAGACGCCACAAACGACTACCGCAGCGCGCGTATCAGCTGGCCGGGTAAGACCGGGGGCCCGGGGGGTAAAAAATGGCCCCAAAAAAAAAAGGACCTACACTCGGCATCTCGGCTCTCGGTGTGGCGCAGTGTTCGATCGTTGTGTTCCGATGTTCATCATATCGGTTGCCGGCTGCATGCTCATCTCCATATCGACCCGCCGACCACCGTGCCACCGTTGGCCGGGATTGTTATCCTCGCACGCACACGTCCGCTGCCGGTGCCGGTGCGGAATGTTTTCCGTTTTTTACGACCCCGACAAAATGGCGGTTTTGGCGGGTCGGGTGGCTGGCGTACGCAAAAGTCCGCAGTCGTACCGGCAGCGACCCGGTCGGGCTTTAGTATCGACCGCTCTTTAGTCGGCTGGCTGGCTGGAGCGGATCAGCAAGGGACTGCTGTTGGCCTCCTCCCGCGACATCCCGACATCGTTTCACTATTACCTCCGGGGCCGCCGCCACCGTCATCGTCATCATCATTATCAGTCCCTATTGGAAAGCACTGGGGAGCAAACTTTAAGCAGATGAATATTGCCGTCTGATAGCCCGACGGCGGTGCTGGTGACCCCATTTTTGTACCGGTGATGGAGGCGAGAGGAAGAAAATTAAAATGATGCCCCGGTGCGGTGCGGTATTCTCGTTGGGCGGGAAAGAAAGCTTAAATTGTTAGCTAAGTTTACGGAAGGTTGAGAGGCCGTAAAAGTGAGAAGGTGCCCGCGTACCTCACAATTGTGTATCCCATCATTTACCAGCGGCTGCGAATTGGCCATTTCGTTTGTCGTCCATCTTGGCGGCCATTCCGTCGAGGCCGACCATTTAAAGGCGACTTTATCTGCGGCCAAACGACCCAGTTTCGTTCGTCTGCCCAAACGGCTGCTGCTTCTCCAGCACTTGATTGCCTACATTTAGGCGTTTGGACATTTGTTGCGATAAGTTCAGTTAAATTCAGAGAAAATAGCGGAGTTGAAAAGCGAATGGGCTTCAAAATGATACTGATACTGAGCATGCATTACTTTTCAACAAATGGTGGTAACAAAATGCTTCATCCATTCACATGACGCACACAGTCGAAGGATGGTTCGATACTCACTCACTTGTTCAAAAATAAAACACCCCTCGAGGCTTGGCTAAAGACCCTTACGACCCGAGACCGGGCCCGACGGATCAGTGGAAGCTAATTTACTGCTAACACCTGAAGCGGAACTCCACCGAAACGCGCTTCGTCGCTGGCTCAGCGGCCATCCTGCTGCCGCCGCCGCCGCCGCCAGGACTTGCGTTGTGTCTGCGTGGTATGAGATAAATTAAATTGCTTTCCTTTTTTATTTCCCCTACGCCACGCACATCCGCCAGTGGCCCGCAGCCACAATGCGCACATTTCCCGGAAGATGATTGTTGGCAGGCGCTCAGGTGAATCGCCGCGCGACGACGAACCTCGAGGCGGAAGTTGTTGATTCAATAAATTATTGCACGGTATCAATTCCATCAATGAAATATTGTAATTGATCCGTTTTACTTTATTTCGCCTGTTTTGCGTGGAAAGCAGCCAGCAGGCGTAGCGAACAGTTTATCGCGCGTTTATCAGCTATTTTACGTTCTGCGTACGTAAACGCTGGCACCCAAAACTGGTTGCCACGAAGCAGTTTGCTGGAAATGGCAACGGTTCCGCACAATGTATGCGTGCACACGTGTCCCACGAAGCCTGGGAAATGGGGAAGAAAATTCAATCTCACCCATCGCACGGCGGCAGAACGTTCCTCGAAAGCGAAAAATGCCTTGCAGGCACATTGTTTGTGCCGGGATGCTCACCGGAAGCGCCACCTTCGTTCCGGACGAATGGTTTACTGGGACCGAAACCGTGTTGATAAAGCGTTTCTTATCCTCATCTTGTTTGAAGAGAGACATATTGAAAACAGGGACGACGATCAGCATTGTAAATCACAAACCCCGCGGAGAAGGTGGCCCAAAAAAAAAAACGGGCGTAAGGATAATTAACTACGAACCATTCATTCATCCGTCGAGGTATTGATTTTGCTTCGCCCATCGCTCCGACGGCCTGCGATTGACATTGGTCCCCCTTTTTAACACCTTCCGACGCCGGGCGCAATTCGACGACCGTCATCAAGCTCGCGCAAAACGGTGAATGAATTAACGGGCGAAAGTTTAAATTTCATTTTCCATATCCCGCGACGCACCGAATGTCGCCCCGGTCGCCCCGGACTCTCGGGGGGGATACTTAATTTAAAAAGGGCCAGGGACAGAAAAAAGTGACACGCCAACCCGTTCGGTTTCGGTCCGGACGGCGAGCTATCGCAAGATTACAAAATAATGAGTTCTTTGCACTTCCGTCATCAGCGTGACGGGGGCCACGAAGGACGAAGGACTTGTTGGTTGATTTTCCGCACCCTTATTGTTGATTCCCAAATTTTGTCCAGGCCGGAAAATTGGTTCCAGTAGTCCTGGAAGAGTGACCGGAAGCGGAACTGGTCGCGGATTGGTCCCAAATTATAATTTGCTTCCCGCGGGCGCGCCCGGTTGCTTCGCGACGCATTGTTGTATTGTTTCGTTTACATTAATCCACTTTTGGCGCCGTCACTGTTCCGGTCCTCGACGGCGAAAACAAAACCTTTTTCGCCCAGTTTTGGCGCTGCCCCACCCACCCCGGTTGGGTGGAAAAGTTACTCCGGAAGGCAATAGAAGCCGTCGCCGCCTTAAGGACGTTCTGTTTATTGGCTGCGACGAGGTGTTGAGATTTTATTTTCCCAATTTTTTGCCCCTGGGAAGTTGGCGTGGTCCGTTTTGTTTCGAGTTTTTCACAATTAAATTTTTCCACAACTCCACCGGCGGAGGGTTGTTGTATATATTTTCATTAAGCGGATAAAATCTGCTTAGCAGCGGCAACTCTTTTCAAATGTTCGCACCTTCGCACCACGCCACGTGCGCTTTCCAGTCCCGGCCAGTAATGTCTGCGTCGAGAGTTGAGCGAAGAAAAACAATCCAAACGCCGAGCCGGGCTCGAACCAACGACGGCAGGGCTACTTTCTTTCTGCGGAACGGTGTTGTGTTTCTTTTGTTGTTTGTTTTCACTCCTTTTTTGTTGACTTCCGGACGAGAATCCTTTGTAGAGAGGCTTTAAGGAAACCGTACCTTACATCCGTGTTTCTTTGTGTTTCCCGGAATTAAATTTCTTTTCAACTGACCCATACTAGACCGGACCGGAAGTGTATCTTCGGGAGCTTTTGCCAGAAGACAGTTGACGAACAGTAACGACGCATTGTTGCTGATATGTTTATACGATTTTATGTTGATTATATTTTCAAACGTTACCTCGTACGTTAGTCGTTCAATTGATGCATCAATTAGGACGAGTACTTTTGGCTGGCAAATTGGCTTTTGCCGAACCATTACCGAATAGTGTTTGTCAACCTTTTTTTGTTTTTTGTTTTATAACATTTTAACAAATGAACAAACCAACTTTTAATGAATAATGAAAAGTGAAAGTTAGCACTGTTGCCACTGTTGAGAAAATGAGAAACTGTGACTGGACCTGCAAACTAACGATGCTGTTGGGAAGCAAACTACGTCATATTTCTGCTATTGCGTCCGAAACGTCAAACGCAACCAAACGGTGCCGAGAGCGTCCTTGGCTCGGCTTCCGAGTGGCCCGACGGACCGCTGGCCCATCCGGCCCATCAAACCGGAACCGGAATCATTTCATCCGTTGATCCGCCGTGCCAAGCCAAGCGTCGACAGCGCACGCTATTTGATTCTTACCGGAACAGGGAGAGCAACAAACGGAAAAATGAAAGGTAATCACTTTTCCATCCCTTCGCAGGCGCGCCGGCGACCATCATAAAGCGCAGAAACTTCTGCGGGGAGCACATTACACACCACACGAATGCGAGGAAGAAATAGAACCCACCACAAAGCTCGCTGCCAAACACAATCCCGCAGCAGCAACAAACACTAAATCATGCGTCTAATCCAGCCCATCGACCATTACACACGGATTCCGTGGAAATGAATCGAACTTTCTCCGGGGCCGGGGCGCCTCCGAGTGTCCTTGGAGGCGCGCTCGGAGAGGTGTGTGTGTGTGGGTGCGGTAATGCGTCCGAGACAGTAATGTGTTGAAAACGGTGTGCATGATCGCCATCATTACCGCGCGCGCGGAATGCGTGTGAAAGCGCCGTGCGTGGCTGTCGGGA
>NC_069144.1:36379725-36459417 GCF_943734635.1 Anopheles cruzii | reverse complement strand
TTTCTTCGAGATCATCAGCCACCTTAACGCTGGTCAGTGAACCGGACCCTCCCCTTGATAGCCGGTCCACTGACACCTTAAGCCGTTGCATCACGAGAGCGAACCGAAAGGTGGATGCACCACCGGACCGGACCGGACAACTTGCAAAACGGCCACCACCGGCGCGCGCGCGCGGTCTATAAGCTGATTATGCAAATGCTATGCTGTCGCCGGCCCGGTGACCCAGGTGCCAGGTGTGGTGGGGAAACACGATGTTCAACACGGCAGCCGATCCGAGGCACCGTGGCTAGCAAACCGGTCCCCGAACCCACGCCGATCGGTCTGCCGGTATCTTCATTCCTTTATCGCGACGCACCATAGATCACCGGCATTCGGCCGGTTATGTTTGCGAAAGGCGCCTAAAGGTGGTGCCACACACCTCAGTCGCTTCTGAAGGTAGTCCACAACCCGGGTGGGGGGGACCCGAAAAACCTGGGTGCCTGGGTGGCCAACGGGGCGAAACCCAGAACCCAGAGCCGGGAGTCGGATAGTAGTTCGTCAGCCGCGATGGTGCCTGAAGAATTTCAACCGGGAAATCTGTCCTGTGGGCGTGGGGAAACCAGCAACCCATCCACCCTGTTCACCCAGGAATGGAATGCACGGAAGGGCCCTTGTGCGGGGCTGGTGTGTCCCCGTCTCTGAGTTTGTAAAATATTTTATACATTTTATCTACACATAACAGTGCCCCGAGGGGCACGTCTACGACGACGACAACGACGACAACAGAGGCAGCATGTTAGCGCGACTTTTTACATTCCCCGAGCCGGAGACCCCCCCAGCCTCCGCCCACCGCTGTAGGGCGGATGAATCATGGCACACCCCGGGTCGGACCGGCGCCGGCTACTATCCTTTTCGGGGCGGACCGGTAGTGCCGATGGCTGCACAACCGATCTGTGCCTTCCGCCGGGCTGGGGCATGCTTTGCGCCCCCCCCCCCCCCCCCCCCGGGGTGACATTGTTGCCCTCCCCTTGCCCGCGTCCTAGCCCGGTATCCGGTGGTTGCTTTCCGTCGCCCGCGGGCGCGAATCGCGGAACACGCGGAACTATGCGCGCAGCGTGGATTGTAGCGATGGAAGCGCACCGTGACGAACTCGTCGCCTCCGTCCGTTGTAATGCACACCTGTACATGCAAAAGTCGCGTCGTCGGTCGCGGGTTGGGTTAAAATTCACGCAAACCGAAGCACCCCTTTGGATGCACTATGGTGGGCGCCGAGGATCGAGTGCCCAAAATTCCGGACGAATGCTTTTCCGGCGAATACCGGGACGCATGGAATACCGGAACCGGGAGCGGACCGGGAGTTCGTTTTGGGGTGTGGGAATTGGATCCAAGACCACCGGGCGCCATCGTATCGAAAGCCTACTTTGGGCCAACTGTCAGTGGTCAGAGTTTGACAGCTCGCACTATGTTGTCCAGAATGAAGTTGTCGGACTCTACACCAAACAGTCATTCGTTGTGGGGGCATTGCACAGTAGGGAATTTGTATGGAAAAGGGGGACATATTTGGTTTTAGGAAGAATCTACGGACTTTTTTCACACATGTGTTTTCTTTACATGTGTTTTGATTAAATTCAACTTTTTATGTGTAACTAGCTGATCCCGGCGCGCGTTGTACGTGTGTAATACAAGCGTTGAAGTATCATAAATAAGCTTTTTCCGTTATTTTAAAGTTTTTAAACGCCTGAGCTATGCAATTTGAATGACACTAAAATCTATTAATGCACAATTTAAACGCCTGAGCTATGCAATCTGCATTACACCAAAATGTTTTAACGCATAACCTTCTGCAAATGCGCAAATCTTCTGCAACCTAAAGACCAGGAGCCTCCTTATGGGAGGTGTTTTCTGAAAATAAGCCTAGCGGATGAATCCGCAAGTATCCGCAAGCAAAACATACTAGAAATTGTTTAAAATTGCCTAAACTTTGATTGTCATGCCTAGTTTTCTATACAAATTCCCCATAATAATGTACCAGCAATGCAAAACGTAAACGTTTGATTATTTCATAATAAAGAAGGATTCATTACCTTTCGAATGATGTATAATATAGGAACATTACCAGAACTGTGCTAACGATCGCGTCACTGTAACTGATAAAAGTTGGTTTAAAAGAGCCATTTTTATCACTCTTCGGCTTTAACAGATGAATTCTCGGAATCTGCGCAACATGGAAGGCAAACAATTTGGATTTGTCATAGATCACTTATCTATTTTAGGCTAATATAACTAAAACGCTCAGTTTTTAAGTTGACTTATGACCCCCTTTTCGCCATAGTACCTGTTCAAATTTCGTACAGTTTAAGTTTCGTAACCAATTTTCTGCAATCGTACAGCGTCCCATTTCATAAATATTAAAGTTTTTTCTAAATGTTTACGATTTAAAAGTCGGTAGTAAATCCAAATACATTTGTCAATACACTCCAGGACTTCACACTTCAATTGGAGCTACCTGTGTTGGCACAGTGGTTCTTCCCGCGGTGCCAAAACATACCTCCTGACAGCTAATTCTTCCATTTGCACCTGCGGTGCCCAAACTGTGTGGCGAGGGCTTTCCGGACCAGCAACGCCAACTTGGACTGTAATCAGGAAAATAATAAAATTGCTAACTTTTACTCAAAACTAGTTTCATTAAACAAGCTGTCACAAAAAAAAGGAAAAAGAACTGCTCCACAATGTACCGAGAGACAGCGAGAGCCTCTTGTTGAGCTCCTCGCCACTTCAGCCACACTAGACATGGGGATGAAAATTAGAAAACTTCACCGTGTAATTTGTACAATTTTGTCCAACTTTGGGACAACCCGCAAAAACCCTCCAGTATGGCAATCCCTGCGCCGCTCTGTCGTGTCGGGAGCGACGCTTCGGGACGTTGTTTGTAACGACGAACTATCAACCTGGGAGGAGGAATCCTCGGGAGTAGGGAAGCACCCGCACTCGCGTTCACTCAGGATGGAACACCGTTCGATTCGTGCCATTCCAATCCTGGCAGCTTCCCGACAGACAACATTCGACTCTTCCGCCGTTCGTAGTGTCATCCCCGAGGCGACGATGTCGCTCCGGTTTGGAGGCAAGCTTCCTCGACACAATGATGATGTGTACTTGAAAAGTCGTTAAGCGACATACACGCCGAACCATCCACCCATTAACTGACGGGCGGCGCAGACGTCGGGCCGCCGCCGTCGGGCACCGGTAACTTCCTGCAGATGTCGCTTCCCCGGAAGTATTACACGGCCGGCACTCCCGTCCCCTGGGTAGAACCCGGGAAGTTGACTTCCCTGTTCGCCGGCAAAAGAAAACATTCTGCACAACTTTGCTACATCGCTTCTCTGGTATGCATAATCGACATCGATTAGTGGAGAGCCCCTCCCGACGTAGCCCCCAGTGACAGAACTGCTCAACCACCAGCCGGGTCTTCAGCTTCCACTTCACCCGCAGCCCGCAGACTTCGAATGTCTGCTCTCGAGAACCCTCGTTGCCCGGCCGTTGGCAGACTGGGCACTTGCAGACTGGAGTTGCAGTGGCCACGTGGCTCTAAAACGGAATTGCCCATCGAGCGCGCGTCCAGCTAACGGGTTCGATTGACAGCCGTAAACCCTGGAGCTCTGGGACTCAAGAGCCAGACCCGGCGGGAAGGTTGGTCATTAGTGTGGGCAGCAACTCCGAAGCCGCGCCAGCGAAGAATGCGAATTGTCACTGCCTGTTCGGCCACACGGCCCGGGGTGTTTACTGTCCCGACTCGACACGGCCCAACCAACCACTCCTTGGGCGATTCCGACGCCCAATAAAACTACCCCGAAATGTTGCCCAAAAGAAGATGGCACTCCATGCCGGCCGAAGGTTTTGGGGAGGACTTCGGGGATGTTCGGTACTTCGGCACGGTTTGGGCCATCCACACGCACCATTTACCGGTTCTGCCAACCATGTCACTGCAGTGTGTCGTACAAGTGCTTGCGTCCAGCCCTTCCGCCATGCACGAAGCGCATCCAGCCGATGGCAACCTGGGGGGGGAAGTGAGTGATTTTCCTGATTGGTTCCACTGGTTCCACTGGCGTTCGGCACGGTCGAGATTGCCACGGCCGGGGTGCCATCAACCGTGCAAAGTGTTCGCGATGGGAAGACGCTCTTCGTGGCAACGTGGATGGCGTGGAGCTCCCGACGGCCCGACCTATCGAACATCAAATTTAATGGTAAACATCGTTAGAGTATCATTTTTGTAAGTCTATTTAATCCACAATAAAAACTGATGTTTACACAAGTTTCGTTCCGAGCCCCAGGGCGCGACCGGTGGCGCCCTCTTGCGGACGGTGGGGCGGACTCGTTGTGAAGGGTTGTCGAGTTTGGTGTAACTATAAAAGCTTTCTTCCTCGCGCGCGCCGTCGTCGCATCAGTCGGGAACTTCATCGATATCATTCTACGCAGGCACTGCGCCAGGACGTGTGCCACAGACAGGATCCGGCTCCGGCACGGTATCGTATTGATTGGAAAGTGATTCACGAAACGTTCCACTCCATCGTCGGCTCGCTCGTCGGCATGGAACAGCTTTTTGGATCGTTCGTAACAGTGCTCCGTCTTCACTCACAACCACCGGACCACCATCCGGAGGCCATAATTCAGCTAAAAGCTCCCCCCCGGGGACTGGGTGCCAGCAGAGGAGCTGGGGAACAGAAATTGTTATGGTTATTACCTTTTAAGCTCTTCAAGGAAGTCGCAGCATCGCCGGGCCGAAAGGCTGTGTGTGACACCGACAGGGCGCCAGAGTTGCAGCTGCAGGACCCGAGTTGGTCTGTGGGATTCCTTCTTGGAAATGGCGGTGTCGCTGAGGCACTTCCCGAGCGGTTCCGGGATGCAAACAAACGGTTGCCATTAAAAAGGTGGCATCCCTACATTTACTCTTCGGCAAAACAATTTGTTTTCGACTTCCAATATGGGGCACCGTGGGCTACTCAAGGTCGGCAAGCTACCAGTATTCCAGTTCAAAGTCGAAATCTGGATCCACTTGACCAGCGCTCTACATACTAGGTGTGTGGGTTGAGAATTGGAATTTTAAAAAGATGGCTGTACCTGGCGATTGAGACTTCACAGTTTTGCTGTTCATTCATCATTTCCTTGTTTTGACATCAGGTAAATGATTTCAGGTCGAAAAATAAATTATTTCGGTGCGCAACCCATCATTTAAAGGGTTAAAGTATGTCAACTTTTGTGCCTGAAAATGACGTTTTGCGGGGATTATTATTTTTCTGCTCCTCTTGAAGAAAGCTGCTTCGAAATCGCATCAAATGTTTGTCGGGACTTGTGTTTGGAAGATCGCAGTGCTTTGAGTGGTTTAAAAAATTCCAAAACGGCGATTTCGGCTCTACAAAAAAAGCGTCCAAGGACTCCAAAAAACGGACTTTCTGATGGGGCAGAAAGGTGTGGTGTTTCACAAGTTCCTAAAACCTGATGGAAACGTTAATTCCGATCGCTACTGACAACAAATGATCAATTTGAACGATGCATTAATCGAAAAACGACCAAATGGCATTTCTAGAGATTTTCAATGGAGGCGCCTAGTCCCTCATAGCCTGGCGCTTCCAAGTCCCGAAAAGCAAAACAGTTTCAGGAAACTATCAAATCACTTGGATGGAAGCTGCTATCACTCCCCGTGTTATTCACCAGACTTGGTTATTTCCGAATATCATTCATTTTCATCGATGGGACACGTATTGGCTGAGCAGCCCTTCGTTTTTCTACGAGGAAATCGAAATTGGATGACTAATTAGTTTACTTAAAAAGTCGAAGAATTCTTTCGTCTGTGAATCCATGATTAAGCAGAGAGATAGGAGAAATGTATAGCTAGCGATGGCACTTACTTCGAATAAAATATAAATTTGCATAAAAATTTTATAAACATTTTTTGTGTGTTCAAAAATTCAGATTCTCAACGCACACCCCTAGTACTGGACCCATACGAGGTCACCGTAATTAGACCGGGCAATAGGTCTGACTTCCCACTGACACCAAGCGCATAGAGGCGCATCCCTTTTTTTGCTACGGAAAGCGGCGGAAACCGAGACGATACCTCCCATGTCTGAGCCGATCATTTGAGAACGGTCACCATATTGCCGACCCGACAGCTTTCTATGGGATACGGGGCTTTACGGGGCCCTCGGGGTTCTGAGCCTGGTATGATCTGTGCGGCGACTCTCTTGTACAAACGGTCGGTACTCCGGTAGCTGGATTCCGAGCTCCGGTTTGATTTCCGAACTCGATGACGCTTGTTTCCAGAGGCTTTCGGCAGGATTTGGCGTGTAGTTGTTTAAGGATTGCCCATCCCGGAGACCGGAATGCCGGCTCAAGAATTGTGCCCGCCTTGGTGCCAGAGTGTGTGTGTGCCAACGGTTCGTCTTTTTTGCGGGCGGCATCGGACGGGCCGGGATCGGTAAATATTTCTTGACTTTTGATTATCTCTAATCGGCTTACGGAAGCGAACGGGGAGCGTCTGCCGAAAGGTCCCGGCCCGGCCCCGGTAACGAAGGTCCGGAGGTCCGAATTGATTTTTATACCGTGCAGAGTGGCCAGAGCATTGAGTCACTGTCTTCGCCGTGCCATCGGATCGGGCCACTTTTCGGCTTACTTTTGACGGCGGAGCGGGGCTTAGACCTGCGTTCCGATAACCACCGGAATGTTCCCCGGAGTTGATAGATATTTTGCAGCACACTGTATGTGGTTCAAATCTGCTCGTCCTCGCACCGAGCGCGTTTTCCGCTTTAAGCCTCGTCAGGAGTAATATGTTCCATTTATTGACAGCAGATTTCACTCCGGAGTCTGCAATCCGCAAGAGCCACTCCATCGCCCCCCGGGCTCCTTTGTTCGGGCTGAACGGAGCATAAATTGAAATACAATTCCGGACCATCCTGGAAGTGTGCCCCCCCCCCGCCGGAGCCGGCGACCTGGGAGCACGCCCGGCTTCCGGATAAATCAATAGACAAACAGACCGTGGACCGATCTTGGCCGATGGTGGAGCGGTATCGACCGAGAATTCTTTCCCACAACAAGCACACGGTGGCGGCGGCAAGGCAAGGCAAGGTTCCAAGGCCATACGTTTTGGGTCCTTCAAGTGGCACACCGCGATTCCGAGGACGGCAGCAGCCGAACCTCCCGATAGACGGCAGAGTAACTTGGCGCGCAGTGGTTTGACTTCGGGAGCGGGACCTCCGATCAAAGGCCCGTGGAAACGTAAACATAGTGTGCGTGTGTGCGTGCGTGTTCCGCCACACCTTGGTGGGTGGGTCGAAAGATCGAAAAACCTCCCGAAAAAATAAAACCCGGACCTCCGTACTCCGGAAGGCCTCCGGCGCACCAGGCGAATCCATTTATTATTCATTCACTCTCTCCGACGGCGCTCGTCCTCCTCTGGCCTCCTCCTTCGGCCCAGGACCTCCGCCGAGCGTGTGCCTTTTATCTTCCACTTCTTTCATGTCCCACGCGAAATCTTAGGCATCCTCCCCGTCCGTCTGCAAACATGGCCGGGAAACCGGGACGAAAAGTGCCTCCCGAGCCGGCTGTCTGTGTGTGTGTGTGGCGAGCATGTCAGATCCAGGAACACCCAACTCGGCACGAGGACGAAAGCCGGAACGTAGCTGCAATCTTGTAAATGGTAATACGGGCGATGTGTAACATGATTTTGAGACTCTCGCGCGGCTTCCCCGCCGGTAGTCTGGCGATGTTTGTTTCGGACTTGGTTGGTCCTTTTTTCCGTTCCCCACCACGCTGCTCAGCCCGCTGCTTCTTAAAGATTCGCCCTTCCGCACTGATGGTAAACTGATTTGAATCGCTCCGAGCACCACGCTCGGGTCGGAGCGTTCAGCGGGAAACTCGGGCGCCGGAAGACGCCGGCGAAGATTTATTTCTTCGCGCAGATAATCGAAACTGCCAATCGGTAATTGAAATCTAAAAATACTCAAAACCTTAGCCACCGTGGCCCACGAAGAGCACAGCGATCCTCACCGCTTCGGGGGAGCCTTACAGGGGAGTCCTGTCCTGCTTCCGGTTGGAAAATGCATCTGCAGGGCCACGCGCGCCCGGGCCAGGTCACAATTAATTACGGAACCGAAACTCGGCCCGCTCCCGATTACCGGCTCCTGTGACAGTGGGGCGGTTGTAAGTGAATAGTGACAACACAACAATAACCTTTAATAAATGAGAATGGGGGGGCTGGGGCAGCGACAAACACTAGAACAACGCACAAACAACGGAACGGGCCACCTGAATCCAATTAAAACTTTGCATGCTTCGTGCCGTGTTCCGGGCTCCGCATTACATCGCCCCACCATCGCGCGGATGACGGATGCGCGGGGAAAATGCACAAACTTTCACACCGATTACCTCCTGGTGGCGTGAGGGGAGAGGGTCGGTTGCCCCTGGCCGTCCTAGTGGCGGCTTAGCTTAATTCAGCCCTTAGTTTATCGGATTATTTCCGGCTTTCGCCTGCAGCCGGGTCCGACTCTTAGTTTGATTATTTCTGCGATACCGGAACAATACCTGCCGGCCGACGAGGTGTCCCGACAGAGAGCGAGAGGCACCCAGTGTTACTAGTGCACAAGTGTTGCACAGTCTCAATGGTAAACAATAGTGGAAAAGAAAATGGCGGATTTCAGTCATCATCCGAATGGGGTCGTGACCGTCACTCATTGTTAGGTCCTGCTACGCCTGCAAGATGGTCAGCAAATAAATTAAAAGTAATCAAATGTTCAGCTTCTGGGCCCAGGAGAGGGATCAGTGTTCCATCCACTTCTCATAACGGTCACCACAACCAATTGGGCAGTCCCTAGTTCAGGTCCAGAGCAATGTTATTATCCAGTCTTAATTCCCTTCATGGACCGGGGTAATGGTGCTCGGTTGAGTACGGCCACCGATACTGCCGATTGTGGACGATAGAAATCGGCGTCAATTTTCAATTACGAGTATACTATACGAGTATAGTATACTGTGGCCATAAATTAATGGGACATTTGTGGAGAGAACTTTCTCGTGGTGTTTTGGCATCACATTTTCGTGATCATTTCGACTCATATTGTTCCGTAATCACCGATTTCGCCTGACCATCTGACTTCTGGCTAAACGCTAAATTCAAAAGACCGCTCCGTGGACAAGTTTTACAGTCAATAGTTGTGATAGGAGTCGAAACTAAGTATGCGTTGAAGTTTGTTCCAAAAAAGAACTTTTCGAACCGCTTTGAAAATTGGAACAGATTTAGGCATAAATGCATTGCATAGAGTAGGGATTATTTTAAAGGTTGAAGACTTAAAGATCTGAAAAATAAAGAAAGATGTTTCAATTTGTAAGCTAATTCCCGATACATACAGGACCAATTAGCTGGAATGGATTAATGCAATGGAATGGACCAATATACAGGGCCGACTAGCTGGAATGGCGTTACTTGAGGAATTCAATACTTTGTTTCAATTTGAAAACTCTTTGACTTGATCGGCACTGTAGGTTTAAATGTATGACAGATAATAATGCAGACCTGGCCGTCGGATCGATCGGAACGCACTGAGAGCGATTGGATACAGTAAAATGTAGAACTTTATTTGTACGAAATTGCACGACGCACCTACAGGCTAAACGAGTGTCTTGAGCTAATTAAACGAGTCCTCCAGGAACTATGCCCCTCCCCGGTCGCGTCGTCCTCTCAACCCTGCGTTGCCCGAAGCCGGACGATTTCCGAGTCCAGGAAGGCGGCATCAAAATCCGGATCGTTCGGCGGATTGTCCCGGATGTCCTCGAGCAGTTTGATCACGTGATCCGGCGCCGGCGGTTCCACGGGCAGGTGCTCCCCCTGCGCCTGGAAGCCATACTCGTCCGCCACGTACATCACCGCCACGTTGGTCCCATCCGGGGCGGTGTACGAGAAGTCACCGCTACTCCGCACGCCATCGGCACTGCTGGCCTGCACCCGGATGCCGTTGCTCGTTTCGTACACGTAACTGTACGAACCGTCATCGTTGATGAGTTGATCCTGCTGCACGACGACCGCGGCACTGTCGGGACCACCACCGCCTGCCGCTCGGGCCGCTTTCTTCGGGGGCGCTGCACCGACAGCGAGAAGTCCGCCAACCAGCAGCAGAACCGGCACACTTACGGTTTGGGTCATCATCGCTTTCCGCGTGGATTCGCTGTCCGAAGTTTGCTTCAAGTGGAACGGAGCCTAACCAACCGACTGATGACACTTTGGCCGGCGGCGGGTGCTTTTATACGGTTACCAGCCTTTCCACCAAGGCTAAGGAACAACAGGATTAGTCCTTAAAAGTGGGGCTTCAACAACTATCACTTCGGGGGCGGGCTTCTAAATCATCGAAGCGACACAGAGAGAGAGAGAGAGTGTAGGAACTGGATCTGCATGCAAATTACCGTCCCAGGGCCCATGCGAACCGACCGTCTTTGAATGGTGCGAATTGGGAAACTCCAACGGCGCTGACCAACTTCTGTTGGCCCAGAAATACGGGGTCGGAGTGGTCGGTTTTTTTGGGCCGAAATGATAGTGACACCGGTGCCGTGTGTTGATGGTTCCGTTGATACCGCCGAACACGCGCAGGTCCGCAAAGCCTCCAAAGTTAAACGATAATTACCACGGTGAGAGCCCCGAACAGGAACCGTATCCAGGTCCACTGGCCGGGAAACACCTAGCAACCGAGCGGCCCCTCGATCGAACTGACAGCCGGCATCGTCGGCGATACGCCGGGTGATCATGCTGCCGCTCCCGATGTTTGACGTCACATTTTGCAACGAATGCATCTCGCAATCGGAGGCCATCGAGTCGCGGGCCGTTTCGGTGCTTGGCGTGGGTCGCCAGACTCATCGACACCAGCACCGGACTCGATGCAAGTCGGCAACTTCTAAGCCAATGTGACGTTTGCTATGGTCAGTTGAATCGAAATGTGTCTCGTTCGGCAGGATTGCACCGTTAGATTCCAGTGCTTTGCGAGCGTCAGCATCTCTGCCGAAATGGCTCATCTCAGTTTTAGATTGATGTTACATAACAAGACGATAACTATAGAATGTTAAGTTTAGTTTGGTTCGTTTGAATTACTGTTAACATATCCGCTCAATATCTGGAGTCCTGGAGTCAATTTTGATCTCTGTTGCTTTCTGTAACGTTGTGAAGATGATTACGGAGATAGAGATTGGATATTTACTAGGCTGCTCATTAAATTTGGAGCCTCGATAACAGAGGGCGCTCCTACTAGCCTAATTTTTTTTGTATATTGGTAAACTCTTCATGAGACATATGAGACATATTCATATGAGACGTTTCATTTCAATCGGTCGCTTAATTTTTTTTAACTAGTCATTTAGTATCCACGTGTCACGGTATTTCTTACAACGAAAAAAATCAAGTATCGTGCGGTGATACAATTTTTATTCTTGAAAGGTTTAGAAGCAAATTAGGAACGAATGTTGAACGTGTATAAAGCCCCGTTTACACGTAACGATATATCTGAACGATGCCTTGTATGAGACCAATCGTAACGATATATCGTTACGTGTAGACAGCAAAATAGTACCAATTTGCTTGTATACGACCATAGTTTCAGATCAAAAAAATTTAATGCGCCGAGCATCAATTTCGGTCCATTGGATCCAATCTCCATACATGTGTGCGTGTGCTGACGGTGGATAGACATGTGTGCGTGTGTTGATGGCGGTTTGACATGTTGTTTTGAATGTTTTTAAAGCAAAAGTTTAACGTGAGAATAATGGCTTCGCTTTAAAAGCCATTTCCTCGACCACTGGGACTGATAAGTACTCTTGGCACGTTCTATTTTTTATTTTTAACCGAAACGCACAATGGCAAGACAGACCAATACAGTGTTACTTCCATGGCTGTCATTGCAAATCGAAACGATACATCGTGGCGTGTAGACGCTCCACCTTGGCTACGATATATCGTTACGATTAATCTGATACAAGGCATTGTTCAGATATATCGTTACGTGTAAACGGGCCTTAAGGACTCTTCATCTTCAATTGGAGGGTTAAAAAGGGGGTTTCTGAGTTTAAACGCGGTCGTAGTAGCCTTCAAAACGCTCCATGACAAAAACGTCAAAAAACAGACACAACACCTGAAATCGTAAAAAATACAGGATATCGTATTGGAAAATCGTCGAATGGCTAAAGGAGATTTAGTACAAGGCCCAGGCATTTCATTGGGCACTATAACCAATATTTTGACTGACGTATTCGGTTCCAGAATGCTCTTAGCAAAATGGGTGCCGCATTCACTAAAAATTTAAATTGAAAAAGGCAAAAATCCATGAATTAAAGTAAGAATTCTTGGAGTATCCACCGTATTTACTAGATTTAAGCCCTGACGACTTCCATCTGTTTTCGAACCTAAAAAAATCATGCGTGGAAAGCGTTTTTCATCAAATGATGACGTCATAGCAGCTGCGGAAGCGTATTTTGAAGACGTTCCACTTCAGGGATGGAATTTATACATTGGAGTCTTGTTGGATCAAGTGCATTGATATTCAAACCATAAAAATGTGTTTTTCTTATCGAAGTTCCGAATTTTATTAGCAGCCTAGTAATAGAATTTGCGTTAATGAAAAAAAAACAATTTAAAAACAACAATAAAATGGATTTTTTTCTTGGTTTCGAGACTTTTCGGGCAATGTGTTAGAATAAGGTGTTCCCGCAACTTGAAGGGATCAAAAATTAAAGTAATCCAATAACTTCATCCTAAAGACAGTGCTCCATCCATCGTAGCCCTAATGAGGCGTAACATTGTCGAGTACTTACCTAACTTTGGGCCATTGAATCATTAGGCCATTAAACCGACACAAACGAACAAATTGAGAGCCTCTTCAGCCGAAAAAGCTTTCATAATTTTGCTTTATGGAAAACTGAACGGTGCCCAGAGCATTCCCAAGCTGTTTTATCTCAATAATCAAACGGACAGCATCTTGTCGTTGCGTGGATAAATGTTGGCCCCCCCCTCCGCGGCCCTCGGGTCACCTACTTCCCCGCGGACCGCGGACGTCCTTTTGCAGCCGTCCCGTCGCCGAAGTCACCGCAGAATAATTGTCCGTTTGCTGTCATGTTCGCGTAACCGCGCCTTATCGCGTTACCAACCGACACAACCCATGGCCCGCCGACCAGGAGCTTGTACTGGCCACCCCTCCCAACCCCCACCCCCTCGCTCACGAAAGGGGTAAAAGGGCTCCGTTGCTGAGCGGCGCGCGATAATAAAGCATTCCGGTCTGCGGAAGTACGAAAAGGTCCTCGGCATCCTCGCATCCCCGCGGGCGCAAAGATTAAAAGCCCTCGATAGAGGAGCCCGCCTGTCCTTACGCGGAAAGCTCTGGATGGGGGGGGGCGCGCTCGGTGCGGCGACACCCGTGGCCGGATATGGTGGACCCCTAAATTAATCACATTTATCTCATCGTTTTCATTTTCATCACGATTGTCGCGAAGTCGACGGCCGCCGCCACGAGAGTGTGTTTGTTCGAGGGGTTATTTTCCCCAAAATAACGCCCGTTTCCCGGCCCATCTCCCGGGCACCGGGAGATGCCATCGAGATGAGATTTTTGCTGTCAAGGGAAAATCTTTTTTCTTTTTGTTCTTCGCCCCGGCCTAAGCTATGCTGTGCACCGCCGGCCATTTGCGTGAAGCCGAGCGTTCTCCGTTGCGTTCGTTGTCGTGATTTATTTTATTATTTTCGCTCTTTTTTTTCGCGCGGCCCTTCCGGCCATCGGCTCGAGGTTCGCCCACGCGAATCAACCGCAAACAATGGTCGGAGTAAATTTCTTATCACATTTTGCTCGCGCTGCCGCCGTGTCAGCGTTGGCCAATCTTGCGCCAGGAAGCCAACGAAAGCCAACGAGGGAACGTGGTCCAGCAGCCGTCCGGTGGGCCGGCGGGTTGGGGGCTGTGGCTGGACGAAATTGCTGGCCTCGTCCGTCCGTCCGTCCGTCCGTCCGCCGGGGTCCATGATGGGAGCATGACTTGCGCTTGATGTTAACAACCGCCAACCTCGGTGACAGGTCGCTTTGAAGCTGTTTGATCCAGTTACTGACAGTGGCAGCCGCTCTCCCTTTCCCGCTCTCTCCCCATCAGGCTGCGACCGTGGGCCATGGAACATTCCTATCATTATCGTTCCCTTTTAAACTTTGTTTGCCCAACCAGATACCAGAGTCCTGCAAACACTGATTATGTGGCCGGCGTGTGGCCGGCTCTGGCGCTGTGTGTGTAATTGAATGCTTTGTCCTTTCGACGCCCATGGCTCACAGTAATGGCCATTAAAACGCCGAGCGAGCTTCCGGCAGGACGGATCGATTGATCAAATCCGGCGAGACTCAAGAGTTGGAGTCTCCCAAAAAGGAACTCTCCCCGGGAAAGCCCGGTATCTGCTGCTCGGCAACTCACCACCAACCAGAGGAAGCTTTAAAGAAAAGAAAAAAAACCACAACCGGAAGATGAACCACCCCCCTCCAACGGAAGTTCAACGTTTCAATTAGAAACCGCTCGGCGCGTTGTCATTTCTTCACGGTTTCTGGGAAATCCGCCCAAAAGATGGGCCGGCTGATGATAATGTCAAAAGTGAAGCGACTTTCTAGGGTAACCCCGACCAGACCATCCCCCCCATTTAGCCGGATCTTCCGGCGACGCGAATCCTTCGTCCGCGCTGCCGGTCCACTCGCCGCCGTACGTCCAACTTCCGCTGCCGATAAGGAACGGAGAAGAAGCGCAAGCGGAAACCGTTGAAAACTGTTCCTCCCGGAAGCTGTGGAATCGATTCGACGAAACAGAATCCCCGGTTATTTAAAACTGGCCCCAGGCACCGTGCCAGCCTGCGGACCATCTGTCCTGCCCCGTGTTGGCCACCCACAAAAAGCGGCCCTTTGACGTGCTGCGCCCCGGTTCTGTCGGGAGATCGTTTAAAATAATCAGATTAATGTCAATTTAAGGATTGTTTGTAATTTCCACAATAATCTCATTACAGTTGACCGAAAAGGCCCGTAGCAGCCGGCCACGGTCACGGGCCGCTGGCGCTCCTGTTTTCTGGTCCATTCCGCTGGTCGGTCTTCTGGCAGATTGGATGTTTAGGATTATGTTGTACGGCCTCGCGATCTGTGCGCCGCCCGACGGCCACGTAGCGGGAGGACGGCCGGTCGCCGGAGCCAAAAGTTAGTCGTTGCGGCTTGAAATTGAATAATAGATAAAATGAAAAAAAAAGGTGGACACACCACGCCCCAGCGACACCGGGAAGCCGTAGACGGGACGGCTCTCCCGGATTTGGTGAAGGGATTCCTTTAATGTTCCCCGGCGGGCACCGTCTGAGACAGCGCTGGTCGAGCTCGAGCTCTAAGGAAGAGTACTAACAAAAAAAAAGGACGACGGAACAGAAACCACAAATGTCCTGCCGAAGCTAACGGGAAACTTTTCGACCGGCCTGGGCCTGGGCCGGTCGACCGGGTTGAGGTGTCCTGTTTTGGTCCAATTTTCGGGCACAGCAAAAGGGTTTTTTAAAGGATTTTCCATTCCACACTGTTTGACCACCGGACGGACAATGCGACCGGCACGGATTTTGGGTTGTTCGTGGAGTAAAGAAGAAGAAGGAGAGCAGCCAGTGGTGTCCTCTGTGTCCTCGGGCCATGCAGTGGGTTCTCCTGTAGGTGGTGGTTGAAATGTAAAAGTTGCCGACCACCGTCGTCGTCGTCGTCGTCGTCCTGCAGAAAGTTGATCTTTCGTAGGATCCAAATCCCTCTCTCTCTCTTTCTACCTCTACCTCTGTCGCTTTGATTCACTTTTGGCCGGCAAAAAGTGGCGATTTATTAGTGGGAACGAATTCCTTCGCTTTCGGGAAAATGGCCAAAGTTTGATTTTGGTGTTGGTGAACGGCCACAAAATGGCAGCAAAAACACGGTCCTTCCGGGCGCCAAAACGCTCGCTAAACAATGGCAACATGTTCCGCATCGATTTGCCAACCGGTTGCAGTGTGTAGCAATTAATGTTTCGTTTCGACCTGGGTAGAGCGACGTCTGGGGCTCTTTGCCCTCCGGATGCAATCGTTGCTGACGCTGGAATAGTTTAAAAGATTATTCTGCTACTAATCTGCAACTGATGCTATCGAGACCATGCCGGTATACTATAGTAATAGTAATGTATAGGTAATAGGTATAGTAATGTACGCTGGCTGACGCCTATTTTTACGGCCCGAGGTTGTGTCCAACTTGGTCGATGTTGGCGTCGGCATGTCGTGGAATGGTTCGGATGTGAACGAGCGTCGGGCGTTCCAGCTGACGGTTGGCGCGGTACCGGGGTCCGTGTCCTCGGTGTGTGCATCGATTGCACACGTCGTCGCGAGTTGCTGGAAGACTCTGATGCGCACAGTCCCTGTGTGTGCTACACTGGGTGCCCGTCTCGGCTGGACACTGAAGCTGACCGGACAGCCATGAAACACTGAGTGTTATGCCTCTACACGGTACTTATCGTTGGGAAAAAGCTCGCCTTACCACTGGAGGGGGGACTGAGCACTTCCATATTCCGAAGGAAAGGAGGAGATATCTAAACTCAACAAGAAGTTGTAAGTTTCATCTCCGCCTTCAGACTGAATTTCTGTTGGCGATTGGCTCTTTATTTATACTCATTTTTGGTCACTCATTATTTTGGCGGTTTGCTATTTTCTGACAGTTTGGGTTTTGGCGGTTTGATATTTTCTGACAGTTTTCTGGTTTTGACGTTTGATGTTGTATAACAGTTTCAGAGGTTTTGGCGTTTGATAATTTGAATAGTTTAGGGGTTTGGCGGTTGGTATTTGTTCTGCATCTAATTACACTACAATACATGATTACGTTGTTTAGCAGACATGCTACACTGGATTACGAGCGTAGGTTTTGTTCATTTGAATAATTATTAAACTAAGTTGGTTTGCAGAGTCATTTACAAAAGGTATCGGACTTTATTTACATTCAGTCATTTCAACCTTTGCCGAATTTTAAACGAGGAACCCATACGAGCGGTTCCACAACCTTATAAGCTTCTGCTTTAATTTACGTCCCAGCGGTTGATACGACCTCGCCGACAGTCGCCTGTCAGCCACAAGCGGTTCGCAAAACACTTCCTGTGGCGAATCGAACACCTCCATCGAGGCCCATTAATGGCGCCCCTTCCGCAAACGCGCCAGTTGTCGGCTGTCAGTTTGCGACAGTGGCGCAGCGTCATCACCACCACCACCCCGCCCCGGTACAGATCTTGGCAGCCATCCTACCATCTTGCCGTGGTCTGTTTTATGTGGCCTTTTGGATTGGCTTTAATGTTTAATGGAACACTGCTCGCCGGTGCGATGGCCACTGCACGCGACCCCGTTGAACATTTGTTGAAAACTCTGGCCCAATCCCGGGCTGAAAACTGACAGATCGAGCACCGGGGCACCTCCGGTCCCGGCTCTCTGTCTCTCGATTGTGGATTTCGATTTTCCGAACCCAAACCCGGCACGAAAGCCGCCTTCTTGTGAGGCTAACTTCCGGCCAACGAGTGCACTAGAAGTCGGTGTTTGGGCTTCTATTCTAAAATTCCCGCTTTTTTTTTGGCCCGAATTCCGGGAACCGGAACCGGCATTGAAAGCCCTGGTGTCGAGAGAGGTTGTAAAAATGTTTGACGGAAATTGTGGTTCGCCGGCCGTGGCGTTCCTGGGGCTGGACCGAGACCTGGGGCTTGGAAATCTATAAACAGTTTCATAAAATTTTATCAATGCGACCGAATCCATTTCCTGGCTGTCACCGCCAGCGAGAAGGGAATAATTCATCGGTGCCGGCGCACCTGGAGACGGCGACGACTTTTCCACGTGTTGGAATGTGTGGAAGTCCTGGAGGTCGGTGGCCCTGTGAAAAGTCTCGGGCGAGGCAAGTGTGCAACTGATTGCGGATAATTCGATTTCGAGTTGAACTGGTGAAACGGGCGATGATTGACCACCGGAGTCCGGAGACCGAAGACTCGGAACACGGAGTTTTAATCCCTGCAGAGCCTCGTTTTGAACTCATCCAAGCTACGAGCGAGTATTAAATTCCTAAACATCCTTCGGCCGACGGACGAACCGATGAATTTAAGGTCCGTGGTCATCGGGAGTAGCCAGACAGGCAGCCTGGGAGTCAAATGGGCGAAGCTCCAGATATCCTTTATGGGGTGTGTCTGACCCGTTCGTGCTGATTGCCCCCGCGTTGACGGTTCGGTGAGTGTGGCGCAGCGTCGGCCATAAGGCAGAAAGAAAAGCTATCTGACGAGTGGGAAACTTCACTGTTTCCCGCAAAAACCACCACACGGAGCGAAAGGGCGTGCGGTTGCACTCCCGAAGATGCTGGACCCCGCCACACGGCCAAGGTATCCAGGATCCACGGTCCGTACCGTGCCGTCCCGGTGCTGGCAGCAAACTTTCATAATTGAAGCCCGGCCCGGCACGGCACCGGAAATGAAAATCGTGAGATGCCACTCTTATTGCCACCCGCCGCCCGGCCGGCCGCCGTGGCCCAACTCCTCCCGGCTTCGCTGATCGATTGATTAAAGGAAAACACTTTCGGGCACCACCGCCCACGGGCCGGGGCTTGCAAGGGCGGTGGCGGGCCCTGTGGTTATGCTACGTGGTCAGCCCCTCACCCCCCGGTCTCCCGAAACGGCTGCAGTTGAGATGCCAACGCCCGGAGCCGCGCGCGCCCGCGAGCCTTTCATGCGCCATTCGGAATGTGTTTCCAGGTTTTTCTCCGTCGTCGCCGTCATCGCCATCGTCGTTGGCGCTTTTCATCGGTTTCCGGCCCGGTAAGCGGGGGGCAGCGGGACTTTTGAAGTTTCAATCGGAACCGGACAGACACACGGTGGTGGCGACGGCGGCGGAAGCGAACTAGCTACGTGAAGTATGTTTCCATTCATAGCCCTGCCGGTTGGAAAGCTGACGGCACAAATTCTGGTTTCAAATTTTGGCGAATACGAGTTTGGGAGTCGAAAGTTGTAAGGTTCTGCTCTGTGAAGGTAGGAAATCGATTCCGCTTTGTGTTGTTAAGCGGACGCCGTGCATTAGCGTCGTTTGGCAATGATCGATTCGACTTAAATATTTGTTTAAAGAAGAAAGAAAAGATTGCGATAACAAGAGCTTATCAATGTATTACTCAATAAAAGAAAAAATATCGGCAATAGATTTACTAATTAACCAAAAACCAAAAAGGAGTATGAAAAGGAAGCTAAATAAAGTGAAAAACATAATGAAAAATAGATCAAAAAAAGAACATCCATTATTTTTGCGTGAAATTCAAAACTTTGTTTAAGCTGTTCCGCCATGTCCGAGCTGGGTCAAATATGCACCGTTTTGTTGCATAATTTGTTGCCATTTTAAAGGTAGCTCTAGCTCTATTAATCGTTTGTCACAATCTTCTCTTGGTTCTAATTTTTTGTAACTCAAGTAGATATGCAATGCGACAAAATGATGCTAATTGAGTTGGCTTACCTCTTCTTTTGGCCAATTCTGTCCGTTTCTGGTAAATCTTTGGCTTCAAACGGTCCAGCTGTCGCCAGCAGAGATCTTAATTTACTGTTTGGCCATACGGAAGCAACTCATAATAAATGATTCCTTGCGAGTCCCACTAAATACACCGTAGAATCTTCCTGGTCGTAGGTTCTGGTTTCGACACCGTTTTAGCTGCTTTGACCGCTATCGTTTTCGCACAAAATTGTCGTATGTGACTCATTTGTTATCCGCTTAAGAACTGCGTCGATTTCATTCCCTTTGACCAAAGATTCGCAAAAGGAAGTTAGATCCATCATTTCTTTTGTGGTTAATTTATAGGGCACCCTCACATCGAGGTTCTTGTTGAATCCAGCTTTGCGCAAATAGTTTTAAACGGTTTTATGGTCGATTTTTAGCTCCTGGGCGATGCTATGACTACTAACAGGTCGATCATTCACAATTTAAACGTTCCGGCTTGCATTTTCGACTTTGCTCACTGTACCATTGTTAACTCACAACTGAATGGAACAAACAAAAACAGTAAAAAAAAGTGTTAGTGTGAAGCGTCACCTTCGACGAGCATAATTGTGGAGCATAATTGTTCGTCCATTGTGGATTATAACATGTCTATTCGTCAGTGTCGTAGTGTCCTTGACCTCGCGTCCTTTTAATGTCTGGTTACCGGTTTTTTGTCTTCGTCTTCGCCAGTCGCAGAGTTAGGCTAGCTAGGGCTTTGTTTAGGTTAGCTAAATTTTTTGTTGTCAACTAGGCTCAGTTGCCCATTGTCAAATTTTTGCTAATAAATAAATAAATAATCTTGGAATTGTTTGATCGATACCTTACGAGATATCGATCGTTGCAGCCATCTACCGAGCAAAAAAAAAGATTTCTTTTTCCACAACCTAACGTAAAATGCACAGAGTTAACCAAATGAGAGTGTAAAGTAAATTGTGAAAATGTAAATCGTAGGTAATTTTTTTTTTCAGCAAATGGTGCATTAACGAATTGCACCATTCATCCATCGAAAATTCATTGACCGAAAAAATATTCTTCAGATTGTATTGGAAAAATCATGTTAAAATAGAGCAGCAGCAGCCATAGGATAATTGTATTTAAAAATATGTTCATGGCCAATAAATCACGTAAACGCTCAAACCACTTCCCAGAAACAGGGAAACTGCCGGCGACTCAATTACTCCACCGGCGAACACAGCAAAGTACGATCTTTCTCCTGAACCTCAAATCAATGACTCCCACCAACCAAGTGGTGCTGTGGCGTGTCATTTTCTTCGTACCACACCACCGCGGCCGTAATATGTAATCACAACTAATTACCGAGCCCGAAAAACGGCGTGAAACCTGTGACGCGATGAAGCCCCCAATTTACGTCGCACCAACCGGAACCGGAGTTTAGCGGCAACCTTTCACCGGGGGAGGCCCCATCGTCGCCGGTCGCCAGGACCATAATTAACGCTCGTCCAACCCGGTTCCGTCTGCGAACGGCGAACTCTGCCCCCGCGCGTTTATTACGTTCCACGGGGCCGGAAAGCCGGAAGGGTCGCCCATTTACCGGTTCATCAATCAGACGTCCGGGTGCGTAATATTCAATTTGCAAATCAAACGCCAAATTTTACAATCAAAATCGATCAGCAAACAAGCACCGCTGCTGCCTTCGGTCGAATGTCGTCGTTGGATCGCTCTTTTTTGTGCGCCGGAGTCGGGACTTGGACCGACGGACACACGCACACACACGCATTTATCTTGCTGGTTCACGGATGACAGTCCCAGCTGAAGAAGGGTGAATTTCCGGTGTCCGGAACGTGGGAAGTAGGATCGACCACACGATGCGCTAGTCAAAACAAAACCACAACCAGGACAACACACCCGGTGCCGCTCGGTTACTCCTCATGGTCGGTGGTCCTTTCAGGGTGCGCGCGTGTATTGGTGTGCGTTTTTTGCTGGCCGGATGGCTGACTGGCTAGCTTTCGAGCCGGTCTCGAATGTCTCTATCGCATGGCCGACGCATGTTGTCACATGAAGCGTGACAAAAGTGAGCATAAATTTCTGGCCCCATCGGTCGGGGTGGGGTTTCAGGGGGCGTGATGGACTTCGAGTGGCACGCACGGGGTGTGATGGATGTGACTAGGACTTTGCCTATACATATTGGGTCCGGGTGTTCCGGGTGTGTCGTTCGGTTGAGGTTGCGTATCGGATTTTATCCACGCGGGCCAGATTATGGACCACCGAAATGCGGTCAATCAACCGACACAAGGACACAGCTCCGTTACACTACAGTGCCGGTCGTGCTCGTCGGGTGTGCCACGGGGTGGTCAACATTCGTTTGTGAAATTGAAACTTTATTTTATCGAATTATCGTCTTCTAAGGAGTGTTGTGTAAAAAATCCCCCTGGAGGCCACGTTTTCGAAGCGAGTCCTTCCCAGCGCCGACGTGTCCTTTGCGTCACGCCCATTAGTGTCGCGGGTGATGCAAGCTCGAAACGCGCCAAAGGCCCAAACGCAAACATCGTCATCCATCGTGGCTAATCCCTTCCGTGCCGTGGCCAGTAAAATCGGCTCGTAAAAAGGACCGAAAGGACACGGAGCGAGAAGCCCAAACGAAAGGGAAAAAAAACACAGAAACAATTTCGCAGCAATTTCATCGGGGCAATGATTAATTGTGGGTACCTAGCCTAACCACGCGCGCCGTCCGACATTCCGGCGGACCTGAGCCGGAAAAAGGACCCATCCCATCCCAGCGCGCCGTCTCGTGATTGGGAAACCGGAAAGTGCGAACGCGCGTCGTTACGAAGCCGATCCACTCCTTATGGGTGGATCAGCCAGCCGGTTCCTTTTCCGGTATTATCCGGCGAAGGATCAATAAAACACGAACACGGTGGTGTGTGCCTTCCGCTCGGGCTGTCGGTAATGGAATCCCAACAATGACGCCCGTTATGTGTGTGTGTGTCAGTGAGTCACTCGATGGCTCGGCGCGTCCCCGATATGCACCCCCGGCCGGCTGGCCGGAAGTGCTTCTCGCTCCATCGGGTCGTCCATCCCGTGCCGATTGATGAATGAACGAATTGACATAGATTGGTGGAAATATCCTCGAGAAGGAAACTCATTTCAACAATCGCTCAAACGGTAAACCGAGGAATCTAATTTTATCCAGCCCCGTCCCCGGCACCACCCCTCCGCCCCGTAGTGGCACTTCCCGTGGTTGGGATGGCAGCGCGCTCGGTGCATCGTGGCAGAAGAAGGTCTTCGATTATTGAGTAGCGCCTCGGCAGAGCGAGTCTCGGCACACTTTCGTGTCCTTTTTGTGTCAACTCTGCTCCGTCTGCCGATGTACACTTCGCCACACCATCGGGCGCGGTTTATCAACGCGGACGGTTGTGGGTCCTCTTTTTTGTTTCTACCGACCATTGTCGCAACCGACGACGATGGTCCACCGTTCCGGCTGGCAAAGTGGCAAGTAGCGTCAAGGACACCAAGTGCCGGGCTACGGAAAAGTACTTCGATCATTCGCACTGTTCCGTTCCGGATTCGGTCACGGAAAGTGCCCGGCTCGGGCACCGGTGCACCAAAACGGGGTTGCTGTGGGTTGATTTGATTTTTATCATCTTTCCGGGGTTGAACCTTTTTCAAGGACACCCTTAATTTGAGTTAATTATTTGAATAATTAGTACTGACTGAACTACGATTACGATTCTGGTGTGAATTTTAATACTTAGATGAGCGCTAATTTAAGTAACAAGGTTCGGTCGGTCAAACAATTCGCGTCCTTTGTGTCGATCGACGATAATCTCTTACTCGGAGGCTGGTTGGTTGGTAACAATCCTTTAAGTCGCCATAATCGGATCGTACGACTGGTTCATTATGCGACTAATCAGCCTGCTCCCGAACAAGATGTGTCCAATAGACTTGATCGATTCATTAAGTGTTGTTTTTAAGAATGGTTCCCTGTGCTGTGATCCCAGGTATTAAGCGAATAAAATTTATGTGTATCGAAGCATGAGTGAGTCATTCACGGATGTCCTAGATTATCCGCGATGTACTCGATGTACCCCCCGATTATGAAACTCAAACGTTCATTTTGCTATAGCTTTCTCTTTCTGTTCTAGCGACGGTTTTTGGAACGATGTTTAGCTTTGATTACCAACTGACCAGACGATTATAATGTTTGTGGATTGGTCGAATCAGGCATGTACTGTCGTCCTTAACTACTTTGCCCGGATTTGAATACTTTCAATTGATTTTAACGTTGTTTTGACTCTGTCGAACATGCGTGCACACGAGATCAGCGTAAGATTTAGCTTTTTTCTTGGTGTTATTTTGGCTTACGTCGGTTTGGGCCGTTGCAGTAACTTACTTGATTCACTTCTACACTTTTCTACTCGGCCAATCAATCACAAAACTACGCTATCATTTTTGATCAAATTTTAAACGGACTTAGGATACTATAATGTACGCCGGCTGACGCCTATTTGAACGGCCTGAGGTGGTGTCCAACTTGGTCGATGTTGGCGTCGGCACGTCGTGGGATGGTTCGGATGTGGACGAGCGTCGAGCGTTCCAGCTGACGGTTGGCGCGGTACCGGGGTCCGTGTCCTAGGTGTGTGCATCGATTACACACGTCGTTGCAAGTCGCTGGAAGATTCTGGGTGCACGTCTCGGCTGGACACTGAAACTGACCGGATAGCCATGAGGAAAACACTTAGAGTGTTTTGCCTCTACACGGTACTTATCGTTGGGAAAGTGCTCGCCTTACCACTGGAGGGGGGACTAAGCATTTCCGCATTCCGAAGGAAAGGAGGAGATATCTAAACTCAACAAGTAGTTGTCAGTTTCATCTCCGCCTTCAGACTGAATTTATGTTGGCGATTGGCTCTTTATTTATACCCATTTTTGGTCACTCATTAGCGTTTTAGCACTCATGGTTTTTGGCGGCAGGAAATTAGCTCACGACCACAGTGATAATTACGTAACTCATCATTTTGGCGGTTTGCTATTTTCTGACAGTTTGGGTTTTGGCGGTTTGATATTTTCTGACAGTTTTCTGGTTTTGACGTTTGATGTTGTATAACAGTTTCAGAGGTTTTGGCGTTTGATAATTTGAATAGTTTAGGGGTTTGGCGGTTGGTATTTGTTCTGCATCTAATTACACTACATTACATGATTACGCTGTTTAGCATGCATGCTACAATACTTTTAGACAGTAAAACACGTTTATATTAATCAATTGTTCAGTTGAATGAATCGCAATTAAGGAGAGTAGCCTCCAAACAAAAACTGATAAAATGCTTTAATGAGCCACGAAATCTGTTACCCTCAGTTAAGGTCTAACGGTGGCCCATCATAATCAGTTCTCCGTTTTCGCTCCGTTCAATTATGCACGACCCGGGTTAGGAATGGGTTCAGCCCTGCCAAACCCACCCACCGTGGCGCAGACAGTGCCTAGCGTAGAGTTTTTCCTTTTTAGTTTCCGGCGACCTTTGCCAAAGCATTACGCAGCACCCACTCCGGGGCGTTCCGGGCCGTGGGTACGCACTTTTCTTTCGCACAGCACGCAGACTACGGAGCCTTCCGCCCATCAGGTGTGCTGCTTGAGCGATTGCATTGTTTATAAGCAGCCCGCAGGCCGCGGTTCGGCAGAATGTTGGTTCTTGTTTGTTGCAGATTTGTGACGTCGGAGCGCCATTAAATACATCAACCCCTGGCTGCCGGTGCCGCCGCCGCTGCAGTCCGTCCCGTTCGAAGGCTCGTCCTTCTGCAATAATAATGGTTCGGGGTGCCTGGTCCATGCTTTTTTTTTCCTCCGGTAATTTTCCTTTGCATTCCTTGAAGCATGAATCGACATAAAAGAAAGATGCGTTGAAATATTCTTAATGAAGCCGGCCAACGTTGGGCGGTCGTAAAGTCCGAAGGTCCTGAACTTCAGTCCGCCGGCACCGGCTCGTACCACTCGATCGTTCTGTGGCCATTTTCTTGACCCCCCGGGGGCGCCGATGCCCTTTCGCACGGTTTGCCGCTTTGATGCCGAGAATCCGTTCCATTTAGTTTTTTGCTTTTTAATAATTTTTCTTCGGTTTCTACCTCAAAAGGATGTAAGTATTTTTCGCTCCTGGCCTGGCAGCATCCTTGCAGCTTTTTAGTACTTTCATCTTCTTGCAAATCGCCGTTCGCCGTTTTGTAACTTTCTGCACGGCTCGCCACAGGACTGCTGGGGGCCAGAGGGAAGCGGGGAAGCAAATGTGCAAATCTCGAACCCCCCTTATCCGCCGATCCGCGGCAGGCGAGTGAGGGTGGACTATTATTTTCACAACTTTTCCACATCGTTTATCGTGTTTGCTGCCAAACGCAAACGGGGAACGCCCTTTCGGTTGCCGGCGGCCGGCCGTAAAGCTGCCGAGGCCTTTCGCTCCATTGACCACAGCCGGCCGGTCGGTTTCTTCAGGCGGTTTCCGGCGACGGCGGGCTTCGAGGTGACGGGGGGCTTCCCACCGACCGACCTCAGTGCTTATCGATTCGCTGTGGCTGCGGTCGCTGGAAGTGTTGTCGAACGTTCGAGCGTCACGCTGGCTGCTGGCACCCCTTTCGCGCTCGGTTGTCGGTCAAGATCCTTGCCTGGACCACATTTTACGCCCAGCCAGTCAGCAGCATTCCCTGCAGGGAGGCGTGTCAATTGGCGTGTACGGATGAAATTTATGGGACCCACAATTAATCGTATGCCACCGCCCCACTCGGCTACACGCGCCGGTGACCTGCGGGCCGAGCCGAGCGCCATGCAGCGCGATGCACTGGCCGCCCGCTGGCCTGCTGCAAGTGAATCCTTGCAGCAGGATGGCAGCAGGATGGGATGGGAGTGCAAGAAAAAAACCGGCCGGGAAAATGGTGTTTCAGTGTTTCCGACAATCGGCCGACGGTTTTCTTACTTTACATTTTTATAGCAAAATCGTTCTGATAGCACAGCTCGCAGTCGCTGCCCACCCGCCCGGCGTGACTGTCGTATGATTCGGTCCCCTGGAAATGACACCGTAAGCCCGTAACATAATTCTGCACGGCGTGAATCTGGAAGATATGTACGGCAGACATCAGCAATCGTGGCTCGTTCGTTCGCCAGCGGGAAAAGAGAAAAGAAGGAGGTCCTACTTTAAGTAGAAGGTCCGCAGAACTAGAATCACAAATTGATAGAAGCATTTGTATTACGAGAACGTTCGGAAAAGTTTGCGGATTTAACATGACGATGGCAACACTAGTAGATGAAAGTTAGTGAATTTCGTTGCCAATCTTCTGACACTAACAATCGTTTGAGTGAGTTGAGATGTCAGTGTTAATGTGAAAATGAACCTAATCGAGTATGTCATTAAAGGTGTCATTAAATTACACGGCTACGTATAACGATTAGTTGGCTTCTGTGTATGGGTACTCTGTACCATTAAACTGTATAAATGTTACTAAACTTCAATGTACTGTACTGTATAAAATTTACTAAATAGTGTTCATCAACCACCGAATTAATGTGGAAAATAGCAGAGGTTATTAACATTTTTCGCATTTAAAATCAACATTTCGATTTGATACTACCGACCTAGTAAGAATGATTTGGCCTTTTCTGCACAATTTTATGGAACCCTTAGGTATCCAGACAAAGTGATCTTGACATTCAGTGTCCCAAATTTAATTCAGTTCCTGTTTTTTACCTATAGCGATTTGTGCCGATCCAAATAAAGCATCTATTGAATGAAAAATCGATTCGTCTACTTTTCGCCAACATTTTCCCGTCGAATACCATTACTTACCGATTCGTTTCGTTCGGTTTTGCTCGTTTACTTACAGGTAAGGCACCAGAACCAGAGCCGGAAGCCTATACCGAAAAACTCACCTCAAAGCAGATTGTGGTCGAAGATAATTAGGCGGAAGCTTTCGGGGCATGCTGAAGGACGGGTTCCAGACAAAGTTCCATCGCCCTCCGGCGTTTGTGGATGTGTTGATACAAAACGGTCGTTTCGAACGTTGTCGGTGGTTAACTTGGTAACTTGGACCGACCGGTCGGGTCGGAGTGTCTTTAATGTTTGATGTGGCAAATGAAATTGTGTGAATCAAATGTGAATGGATCATTTAAAATGCGAAACCGGTGACACCAACATGTTTATTAGCCCCTCTTCGGAAGCCGGACATCCATCTGCGGTTGGGCCTCGGTACGGCAGAAATCAACATCATCCGGCCCGACGCCAGGGACCCACGATTTGGGCGACGGCCAGGCTTGACAGCCGGTGCCACCGTTCAACACCAAGCCGCTTCACATGTCACTCCACAGTCGACGTTGCGCCGTTGCCGGGAACGGCCTCTCTAACCTCAACCATCCCCAGTGGTGGTCCCCCGCGGAAACCACTTACATCGTGTTCACTACGACGGTTGCTTTATCTTTCTTTTATCTTAAGACGGGTTTCGGTTTTTTTTTTGTGTGTGTTTTATACTGCTCTGACAGAACACAGAAAGATAAAGCGAACCAGAGCTCCAAACGCCACCAAGGGACCTCGGGGAGGGTGAGGGTGGCGCCATGCACAAATCGCCATGCGCCGGGCGTTCTCCGGAACGCCCGGCTCCGGCCGAGCGAAGTGCGTTGTCAAATGTTTAAGAAGAATTCAATTAGAGAGCCCCGAGTGGCAGCTTCTCTGCCTGTTACTGCGATTCGTCGTCGTCGTCGTCGTCGTCGGCCGCAAAAGGACGACCAACGGAAACCGGAGCAAACCGGCACTAATCTGACTACCAACACTGATTTGACGTGCAGCAGCAGCAGCAGTGGCAGTGGCATGAACTCTGTCTTCAGAGAGCCTCCCGGCGGCGTGGTCTTGCTTTCTTTAAGTGCTGCCCTATCTGGCAGCTTGGTGAGCTTGGTGGGATCAAAGCATTTCCGTGCCTAGCTTGGCTCGTGTTTTACGGGCACACCACACGAATTATCTTAACCTTTCAAATGCAGCCAACATAAGGCGGGAATATTAAGGGAAAAATTAAACGCGAATGTTGTTCGACAAACGGTTCATTTGATGTGGAGCAAAGATTTTACCCCGATGTCGTTTCAAAGTCCGAGGTCCGCATAATTTCGCTACCGACAAATCGTTCCTAACTTCAAAGGGGCGCGCTCTATTCGACGACTCCGACTGCAGTTGGTTGCACTCGAGCCGAACCGGAAGTGGGTCCAATTTTCGAGACCAACGGCGCTCTACCCGCAAAACGGTACGCTCCAATTGCTGCTCGGAATCGTTCCAAATCAGTTACATTCCTTAATGCGATTGGTAACGCACCTTCGGTCTAATCAAGGTTTCACGGCACCGGCCCCAGCTACGGCAGGATGCGCATTTTCCTGGCCCCAACCCAACTCCTAGCTCACCCGGCAGCTTTCAGTGTGCCAACTGTTACGGAAAGGGTTGTGCCGTTTCGCAACACCGGCCACTCCGTGCCGATAGGCAAAGGATCAACGGGGCCAACAGCAGCAGCAGCCGGGAAACAATAGGATCAGGAGTGCGCCTTGCGTTGCTGGCCTTTGCGGCACTTTCCGGGAACCGGGTCGAAGCAGCGAGATCGGATCGACTGCAACTCCAGTCTCCCCGGTGGCCGTCCCCCGGGCATCCTACCTGATTAGGGTGTGTGCATCCGGCCGAGTGCATACCGAGCATAGTGATACTTAAATAAATTCATTAAGCAAGGATAATATAACAATCTGAAGATGTTTGAATAGCTCGTCGGCACTTTGCCGTCGGCCGGAACGGAACAATGTCCGTCCGTACACCGGTTCGGTGGTAATAGAATTTTCCGTTTTCACACACACACCACCGGGGTGACCGGGTGTGATTGTGTTGGAAAATGGCCTTGTTTATGGGCAACAGTGCACACATCAACAGGTTTTGGGCTGATTCGCACGGCACGGTCGGGACGATAAATCTGCGACACTCCGAGTGCTTCTCAAACACGTTGCGGTGCACAACGCTGTTCGCTTCGGAAAATCTATTTCCATTTTTCCGATAATCGCACGGAAAATGAGCACCCTAAAAGGGACGGCACCCGGACACTGCAAAGGGCACAAAGTTGTGCTTAAATTTAATCTTAAAATGCAACGCATGACACTAAACTGTCGCCCGTTGGTACGACTTCACACATGCTTCACCGGGGCCTCGTCGTTCGTCGCTCGGCCAAGAAATGTGTCAACCCCGGGGGGTGGTCGGTGGCGGAAAAAGTTGCGAGCCGGAAAAATATCTACCGAGCCCGTGTCCCGTGTCCTTCGGGAGGTTAAAATAACAGCAAAATTAATTAAAGCAAAATAATCTCGTTGGTCCCATCTCTTTTCTCGCATTGGTGCGGCTCCACTTCAAGATCCCTCCGCCGGGAACCGCCTGGTTCGCTGTGGTTAGCGAACATCCCGCCTTTCGTTCTCTCTTTCTTTCTGCACTTCTGCCCTTCTGCGCAAGTATGTGGAAAAAGAAGCAACAAAGACCCTCAAAACGGACCTTTGCTGTCTGTCCACCGCAAACAAAAAAGCGAACTACACAACCGCACGGCTGCCCGTCTGTCGGTGGGTGGGTGAGCATAAAAATGTTTATGTACAAGCTTTTTCTCTGTATTAAAGCATTTCTTTTTTTTTCGTTTGGGTTTTTCGGGGACTTTTCGGCCACCCGAAACGGAATTCAAAGTGCTGCCGGCTGGTGGCGGGGTGAGGGGGCCCTGTGCTTAGCAAACTCGCTCGCGGGCTCCGTGTTGTCCTTTGCACTCCCAAAATCCCTGATTGCATCTTGACAACGGAGTTGGTCGCGTTGGTCCCACCATAGCGAGGAAGAAGACGATATCGTGGAAAAGAAAGCGAAAACTGTCTAAAAAGAGTTGAAAATGCGGTGCTCCGCAGTTCCGCGCTTCGCTTCCAGTCCGCTGCCGTTGGCAGGCTCTGGCGTATGCAGGCTCTTTAGCGGAGTCCTGTTTCCGACCCCCGTGTCTCGGACCCCGGCCTGCTACGGGCCAACGGAAAAGCAAATTGCGAAAAGCTTTTTCCGCATTTTATCCCTATGAAGACAAGTGTGAAATTACATTGAAATGGATATTACAAGTTTGCGTCGTAGCCGCCGTAGTCGTTGTCGTTTGGCTTTCGCGCGACCATTGGCCATGGTATCCGTGTGTGTTTATGTATCGGAGACGATGCTGATCTCGGGAACCCTCTGCGGCTACTGGCCGCCCCATCAGCCGGCGCGGAGTGAGAAGAACTGATTGCAATCGGTGATGGTGATGTCCGGCGATCGTAACGCGAGGCCCGTCACCAACACGGAATGCTATCCACACACACACACACAACGTTGCAGGGGTTGCAGTTGGGAAATTGGAAAATATTGCTTAAACTTTATTTCACTTCCCCGGGATGCCCGCCGTCCTGCCGTCAAGGACAGCGTCAAGGCAATGAACATCAGCAGATGGAGCGGGCCGACACTTCTGCTTCATGCTCTGCACACGGGTCCACTGCGCCATTTTGATAGCTTTAAGTCGGTGAACCTTCTGCTGGTGTTTGGTGTCCTTTTTTCATCCATTGTTTTCACTACACTTCTGGCACGGCTGTATGATGGCTATGCTTTGGTCGCTGTCGTACAACACGTTGGTAGTTTTTTGGACGTTTGAAAATATACAGAAGCATTTTATGATTTCGGCAAAGGATTAATTGCCTTTGATGAAAATGGAGTTCAAAATATTAAATTTTTAAATTATCATTAAAATTAAATTAATATTAAAAAAATTTGAAACGAAAGGTAACGAAAGTAATTACCCGTTGGTCGCATAGCACTCCAAGAGTTCCTCCTTGGTCAGTTAGGCTGCCGTAATAGAAACATATCCTATGACCCGTTTTCAGGAATTCCATTGCTTGATTCGTGTAAATAATTTAAAATAATATTGTTACGTGTTACCTGTGTTTTTTACACAGCAAATACTACAGCATTTGAGAGCAAGTTTGGTTGCAACATATTCCGCTATAAAGGATATTGCGTAAACTTTAAATTAAAGAATACTTTTAAGTTTGAATTAGTGCGCTTTGATATATTGGAAAATTGAATAATAATCATTATTAAAACATGCAACGAAGTGGACGTTGAAACGATGTGTTTTCATTGCTGTCAAACAACATTACACGATGTTTGTCAGTTTGCCAGCACCCAAGGGATTTATGCTATAAAAATTAAACCTCTTTCACTGATCTATGTCATCGCTTTGTTTTATTCGCTAGTTTATAGATTCGAAAGGTTTCATTTAAATTATTAAAAGATTTTCAAATAAGTTTTGATAAAATCTATTAATAAATCCTCCAAATTAATGCTCACATTAATGAAGTTTGCTACTAATCGATTCGAATGTCTGCTACAACAAATTATTTTATGCTGATGCTGAATTATATTCTTTTTCTTTATTAAAAAAAAATTTGTTTCGTCACAAGAACTGATGGTTCAGTTCATTGTTTAATTTAGATACATTGTTAGTAAAAAAGATGTTTTTAATACTTCTATTTTTGTTTGATGTTTATTCAAGAGAAACTAATTTTGTAGAGCAAAGATTCTAGACGGTGATCAGTATAGAAGGCATCCGAGTTTAATGATTGATGGTAAAAGTGAACCAAAACGCATTTTTCGGGAGCATAAGTAAGACAAACTGTAGCTCATACTCGCGAACAGCAGATTCGACTTAAAGCATATGGCTCGCTGGCAGTAACGGCGAACTTTCCGAACAGCGCTTTAAGCGCACTCCACCAAACGGTACCATAACTCTCCTTGCGACCACCGTACCTAGCCAGAAAGCTTCAATCGGGCGTAGCATAATAAATAAATATGTTAGATAATAGCCAACTCGCCGCCCCGGTGTCCCAGGGAACCGGGACACTCGCCAGACAGCCAGACGCCAAATGGACCAAACAGATGTGTCAGTATTTCATAAATTTATTGTCCACGCCGGTCTGCTGCGGTGGCTGCTGCTGGCACAAGTGAAAACACACTTGGCGTTTGACAGTGTGTGTGTGTGTGGGAAACGTCAGGACTTGAAGCGGGGTCCAGGAGAACCGCAAGCGAAAGAAGAGCTTCGAAATAGCGCCAAAAATTGAGCCAACCTTCGACAGGCGGTCAGTTGTTTGGTTGGTGGGTCTGTTTTATTTTTCTCTTCCCGCTCGCGTCCCCCCGCGACGCCGTCCTCGGGACCCCATCATGCCGGCCCCACGCGCAGTATCCGACGCTCCTGTCCGTTATTTATTTACTGTTCGAAGTGTTATCCGCCGTTTTTTTCTGTTCTTTTCCACCACGTTTTTGGTGCTTTTGGTGCGCGAACGTGTGGCGTAGTTTTTCATTCCCGTTTTGATTCGTTACCCGGGAAAACGGGCGGAAAAAACGGACCCCACCATACTCATAAACCATGCGGACGGGGAGGGACGCGGAAGGACGGTGACGGCAGCGGTGGTGGCGTCGGCGGTTCCCGCAGCTTCATGGCGCCAACGGCACCGTGTCGTGATTGGTGTCGTAACGGTGTGCTGACCGACCGAAACAATGCTCCCGAGCACGAGCCAATCGATTGTGGCGCCAAACACCAACGCCCTGGCCGCAGGAACAAAAAAAATGAAAGCCCGGTATGGAATCATGAAAATTTATTTGTTTTCCCACCCGCAAAAAACCCGAAGCGGTGCGAGGACGATCGTGATGTTGTAATTCCGGGAAGTACCGAGCCGCCGGGGTTGCTGGGATTTTGGGAATCGTTTTTACTTTTCCCCGAACCCCCGGCTTGGCCGGCTTGCAAAACATGCGAACCAATAGAAGAATTATCATTTCCACTGCAGTTCGTGGCCCGCAGGCTTGTCTCCTCCCAAGCGATCGCTTACGGGCAGATTTGACATTAATTAAAAGTGACTCGTCCGTCGGATGACGATTGGGATTACTTTTTATGCTTGGGACTTTGGTGTCTTCGGCGGAGTTCCCGAATGAATTCGAGTAAGAGAAATTCATCTTCTGGCGATCCCATTCTTCCTGCCCGCGCCGAAGTAACGGAAGCTGTTAGGAAAGTCCGAAAGTAGTGTCATAATGTCTTTTTTGTTTAAAAGTAATACGGTGTAGACTAAACAATGTCTTTGTAAAATAATAAAAATATATGTTTTTGATTAATGGTTACATTTAATAAAAACATCTTGTAATGCCAATTATGTAGGGAGATTCAGAGACATTATTCTTCCGACCCTGCCACAAAAAAATCACGAGAATTCTTACTCGATATTTCGCAAAAAGGAGATTAACTAGACTTGAATCATAATAGGCAGAAAATATTAATTGATCAATGTTACAAAAGGCCGGGTCATAAAACTCAGCAAACGAATCTACGATGGACCTACAATTTAGAGCAATTCTTCACACATTTTCCGCAGTTGATTTTGTTGCTTGGCACGGATCTTTATGACCACCACCAAGTACCACCGGACCTAGCCAGCGGGAGGATCAATATCCGGAGCAAACGACAACGGAGTAATTAATCTCAATCTCCGCCAGAGACACATCCATTTCGGCGGAAACTGGCGTGACTCGTGCGCCCGCTAATGTCACTCGCTCTCTGACACCCGGGCGCAAATTCATCGGTTCTTTGATAGACTTTTCATTTGGTTTCTCATTTCTTTCGTTTGTCAAAAACCGCTGGAGTGGCGAGCATCGAGTTCTGTCCCACCAGACCCGTCCGAAGTTGGGCGCTCGTCGTGCTGGAAAATAGAGCTGGCTGAAGAGCTGGAAAAGTAAATAAATTATGGCTCAAAATAATAAAAAAAAAACGAGGGAAGCTTCTTGCCACGCGGACGTGGACGCCGCTTGCCTGAAGAAGGTCCTGTGGTCTGTTGCGCAGCGATGTTTGGCAGCCAGAATTTATCGCCCCACCCGACAGGACTACGCAGGCCCCGCAGGCGCTTCCGGGACGGGACGCCTTTCCAATTGTGGCCGAGCTTACGGAGGGCACACCACAACACGGAATAGGGATACGGGGCGACAAAAGAAAAAAAAAGCTAACCCCCAAACAAACCGTCCATTGGTCCACGTTCTATCAAATCAATCTCCTTTCTTGCGCTTCACGCCACGCTTCGAGGACTTATTTCGAGCCCCGGTGTCACCGCCCGCGGGGCAATCGATTGCTTTAAAACTCCCATTCACTCCCGAGCATCGGTGGCCCCCGGGCAGCCAGGATTTCCCTCGCCGACGCCGGGACTTCCTGCTTGCGAAGGATGATCAAAATTCTACCCTCGACCGCAACCGAGGAAGCTTTCTATCGCAACGCAAGCCCTTTTGAATGGAGCCCTAATAGATGGGTCGCTCCCTGGAAAACTCCCACCCCGCAGGGCTGTAGGAAAATGAAAAAGAAAAACGAAGGAAAACACCAACGACACATTCAACTTCCGTTTATTATCTCGCCCCGCTATGCAGGCGAGCAATCAACCGCCCCAGGCACAGCAGCCACCGAAGAGAGTTCACCCGAAAACCGACCGCACCATCAAAAATCAATAAGAATGATATGCCCTCGCATATCAATCGTCCGTTAGGTGTCTGTGTGTGTGTGTGCTGGAGGTCCTCAATCAGCCCTTACGGGCTGGCCACCGCCGCGGGACCCGGGAAAACGGCCGGTGGCCCGTTTCGTTCATCACTTTAATGACGTGCATAAATTTTATCTTTCCTTTTTCGCGAATGATGTGTGTCTTGCTCAAAAATTCGCTCCCCGGTTTGTTGCTGCCACTGTTGACTTTCACAACATCCTCCCGGGCGATGTTTCTTTTATGACCCCGGGCGCCAACACTTAGTATGCGATGGCCATAAAATGCCGTAAATGAGCGATGCTTCAAGGCCCCCCCGGTGGAGCTGGGCCGAAGAAAGCGACAGGCTTTCTCGAGAAACGACCCCAAAACGTGGAGTATTCGCTGGACAGGGATGTGTGGTGGGTTTCTGTAAATCATTGTAAAATTGGCGCCCCAGAATTGGGGGTTTCTCATAATGAGAGGGTTCGTTCGTAGTGCACTGTGGGATATTAGTATAGGGCAGGCGGACGTTTATGGTTTTAGGAAGAATCTTCGGACTGGTTTGAAGTATCTTGTTTGCTTTCCATTCCTATTATAATCAAATTTTTCATTTGATTTATAAAACACGCATTTAGGTACACTAAATTAGCCAATTTTCAATATTTCAAGGTATTTTACGCCCGAAGTTATGCAATATGCATGGCACTTGCACTGTTAACAATCATAGCTATTACCTTGGAAATGGATAATCTTTTCCAAATGTCTAATTTATGATCAAACTCTTATCACTTATGGGTGGAAAATACAAAGGATTATTAATTAGTTGATATCTTCATGCAAACTATCGATATCCTATCAAGTTAACGTCGCAGCAAAAGTCCCAGCATCGCGATGCTGGGACTTTTGCTTTTTTGATGCATCGTCCCAACTGCCTCACAATTGCAATCTTTTCGCACTATTTTCCTTGCCGATTCAAGCCGATTCTTAACTGTATTCTTCTGTCAATCAATTTTCCATTATACTTATTCTGCATCGCTTTTGACGTTTACAAAGGTCCTTGAAGGACTTCCGTGTCTTGGATCAACGTGTTCGATATTTTTAATCTCAAAACTATCGTCGTACTCTTTGATGAAATTCCTTATGTTCAATTCACAGTTGAACGTCGCTTTACAAGATTGTTCAAACTGAGTTGCATTGAGGCTATCTTTGTTGGATGCCTTTTTAGTTTTGATTAAAATAGAATTGACGCGAATGGCTAGCGCTCGCTTATTGTGTTTAACTGTTCCTACTTTGTCAAGCAAAAATTTGATTGCGATCTCGATTCGATGTTAACTATCGCGAAAAACTATACGAATTACTTTTGAGAAAAAGAAATAGTTATCTTCACTATACCGGCTACATTAACATGCAGATACCATAAAAGAAATACATATTCAGTTACTCATAGTTACTACTCATAGTTACTGTTCGAAGTTAAATTGTAGCTTTAGTAATGCTCGCGACTGTTTAGATCTTTAATTATGTTTGCTCTTTTTACTATGAATGCCCTTTGATTTTTAGTAAGGTTTGTGCAATTTGAACCAAAAAACTAAAATTTCAAATAGCCAACAATGCAAAAATTCACATCAAACTGCTGCCTATTACTTCTGTACTTTATTTATATTGTTTATAGGTTCACTTCATTTGCTAAAATCAAAACAGTACTTCGTCCACTGTTCCGAATGGTTATGTTTTTGTTAAGTAAACACCCTTTTTCTTCAATAATTTATGCTAACGCCCAGCTGCGGGCACATGGCACCGGTGACAACTCCTTCGAAGTCCTTCCGGCGCCGGTGTCCTTTAGCCGGTGCCGAAGTCGGTAGAAAAATGAACTCATAAAAATGATTGATGGACGTTTCATCGAGTGGAAGCTCCGACGGTGAGCCCCACCGGGGGTTTCAACCGTTCCCACCGGTTGTGGGAGGCGGAAAATGGATGAATAAGAGCGTTTTAATTCACCCGACGAAATTCTGCATCATTTCGAATGCAAACCGTGCCGTCGGACCGATTCTGGGTCCCATTTTTCCTACACCCGTCGGCGGAATCCGCGGCGAGGCAATATTAGGCTGGCGGAGTAGCAGTAGAACCTCGTTAGTTTCAGGACACCCCGGGAAAAAGGGTGTTGTTTGGGACTCGTCCCACCACCGAGGATGTCCGTGAACGAGGATTGCAAATTACTTTTCCCAATTACCCCGAACCCGCCAGCAGCGGGTTGCGAAGGACCACCACCCTCGCCCGTATCGTATGTTCTCATTTACAACCGAAATGGCACGCCAAACACACTCATCTTCGTCAACGGCGAGCCCTCCCGGAACGACGTGCGAGCCACGGGTCGCTTGCCGCCGCCCGTGCCGGGAACTAATGCGTCCTGGTGAACCGTGGATCTGCGTAAATCATTCATCATTCCCCCGGTGCCGGTGCCAAGGGAAAGGGTCCTTCCCAAGCGCCACGCTGCTAAGCGCGTCCCAACAACCCACCAATCGACGGGAGCTTTCTGCTTCGGCTTCGGCTTCAACCACCCAACGGGGAAATCATGCTCCAGTCGCAGGATCTGCGCGGCTGCTGGCGCTACTCGAGGGTCGCTGCCAATTGTCGTTAGCTTTCGAGGTTGGCGAGCGCTTCCGGTGTGTTAACATTGGGACAGGTCAGCGATGCTGATGCACGAACCCCCGTGGGAAACCGATAGTCATTATTGCAGCACCCGACCGTGAAGCATGCTGTTATGTGCGTGGGACAAACTGGGGATCGTCGTGGAATTGCACGCCGCGGATTGCAGAAGGTGCCAAGAGGTCAATTTATGGTTTAGTTGCTGCCCTACTTTTGTGGCGCCGATTTGGTTGGAATTTTGAAAGGAAAATCCGCGCGGAAAACATGGGCGGGAATTGATTTGCTTATTACTCTCATCTTGTTTATTAGTCGTTTCAATTATTACTCTCTTAAGCTCCTTCCGAGTGAGTTGAATGATTTATGGGGCCATGTCAGCAATCAACTTCACCCGAAAATTGGTAGATTGGGTGTCAAGGTGCCCAAGGTAAGTCATCTCTCAATGCCAATGCCGTGATTTTATCATTGAAAAGTTTGAATGTGTGTCACTAGCTGGCCCTCGTGATGATGAGCTGGTTGAACAATTTTAGCTTTGTAATAGTTTGATGACACTTCAAAAGTTTCAATTCATCATTCACTCCGAACCTCCCGGAGGAGGATCGGATCGTTTCCTGTGCGTTAATGACCGTTTTGGTAAACGGCACACTCAGTGTCAAGATTTGAAAGGATTGATGCCCAACTTCGATGCCTCCCATCGGTAAAATGTCCTGGGAAAAGTTTTCACCTTACCGCAAAGGGCCACAATTAAACAAATTGACTAGCCAATGGAGCACAGGGCACCCTGCCCCCTGGCCCTGCAGCATCTTGCAGCACACACAGAATGTGCCACATAAATTGAGCTTTTAAATCCATCATGAAATTGAATCATAAATTTTACGATGAAAAACACATTACCTCTCCCTCTCGAGGGTTAACGAAACACCGAGAGAGAGAGAGAGAGAGAGAGAAAGAGAGAACTAGAAAGAAAGGGTGCTTTTGGCGGCTGAAGCTCAGGGGTCTTATACTAAGATCAGACAGATACTCATTTCTGGTGTGTCGAGACCATTGAATGGGACGAAATGTTGCTGACGTTGTACCAAAGTCTGGCAAATGGGTCACGTAGATCTTTGAGGACATCGTGAATTTTGTGCGACACACGAACATCATTGTAGTGACGCAAAAGAATGCAATAAACGCAGCAACGTAACACAACGCAAATGTTTGTAAATATTTAAGAAAGAATGTATCAAATTTTGTTTTAACCAAACAAAGGCCAACATTGAAGTCCTTTTTTGAGGCTGGCATAGTTTTTATAAAGGAAGATTATGTTAAACTATTTCAATATTTTGTTTTGTTTTGCGGTTTAGAGCTTCACTACAAACATAATCGTTTTGCAATGTTGCGTTATCAGTACAAACTTGTTCGTGTGATTATGATTGTTGACATAAATTTTAAATTGACCTTTGAGCTTTAATTGAAATCTTTGTTGAGAATGTTAGAAAATGGAAAACAAAGGGATAAATTCTGATTGTCATTCAATCGAATCAGATGTGCGGTGCCTTTGAAGTCAATTATATGAAAATGGAAAAATATTAAAAGGAAGATGTTCTACTAACTCAGATTCCCATATTATCCACGGATATGCCCTTAGAATTTAGATGTGTGTTGCTTCCCGTGCGACTTGCTTTCGAGTTGACAATAAACAAGACGCAAGTACAACCGTTACAAATATGTGGTTCAAACGTGCAAAATCATGGCTTCTCCCATGATTAATTGTATGTCAGCTGTGTTTGTTTATGAACCTGGAGAAAAAACTTGAAACATTGTATACCCAGCAACACTTCAATAAATGCCATTGAAATGAACGCTTTGGAACAAAAAAACCCCAAATCTTCGTTTAAAGAAGAACTCTTGGATTGATTGAACGTTTGCTTTCATTTCCAAGAACCCAATTTTCCCTAGTTGAACATGAAAAACAGAATGATGCTTTAGTTAGCATTGAGCACACCTTAGCCACGTTTATCGGTACGTTGAATTTTGTTTCAATTCAATTATCATCGATTAGTACAGATTTGGCCCTACCACACCCTTTTAGACCAAATGTGAATAAACTCGATTGGCGAAGGAAAAACTGCTCTAATTGATTATTGTCCTAACACCACCGAGCGGTAATTAAATTAGCGTCCCAAAGAACATGCTGCGAAAGCATTCACGCGATGGCTAATAATTTTCACACTCCCGTCACGGTCACAATGCACACGGCACCTACCGCGGTAATGTGTCAATAATTTCGTTTCAATGATGCTGTCCCCTCCAGAAGAACCCCTTTCTCCGGGTGCTTGGGTCCTGGCCGTTCGACCAGCGAGTGTAAACTGAACCGGCATCCACGGGCAATTCGCGCCGTAATCGTCACCGCGTCGCGAAGGTGCTTAGAGCGGGATGATAGCCAATAAATAATGAATGACATACGCGTCACGGTGGGCCGCTTTCGAGGGCGATAAATCATGGCCACCTTCCACCGGCCGCCAGGTTCGGGCCGTACCGCAGCACCGGGGACCACGCATCCTGGAATCCGAAATGGGCCTCGTTTTGGTTATAAATCAAATTTCAGACATCATTTACCCTTAATGACTGGCGGGAACCTATGGGGGCTGCCGACGGTCGCACGAGAAGGCGGCCTTTTTTCCCGGCAGCTTCTCGGGAGGTTGATTTTCATTCTTTCTGCCCATCGCCCTACCTACCCCACAGGCCGGGCTCCTCATCGCAATTTTCCACACCGACAACCCATTAACCAATCCGGCGAATAATCCACCTGTTCACGGCCGTCGTCTTCGTCGTTGTCGTTGTCGATGGCCGTTGTCGATGGCCGGCCATATATCTTCCGGAATGCCACCCCTAGCAAGGAAGCCCGCCGCAAGCCAGTTCATCGCAAATGGCTTATAAATAAGTCAATCTGTTAAGTGTTCGGCTTTATGGAATCTGCCTCCGATGGCGAGGCTCAGCGCCGCCCGGTGCAAAGGTGCGCCATCCAGGTAGAAAGGTCGATTAGTGGGGCAGGATTAAGAATTTTCCGACACTCCCGTCCCATGTTTTTCGTCGCCATTTCTCCTCGGTTGACCGATTTTCACCCTTAGTCGGGATCTTACACCCCTGGCGCTCCGCGCTCATTCACGGTGACGTTTTTCTTTCGATAGAATTTCCCCGCGTTCCACGGGGCGAAGCTGTCCTCCTGGTCCTGGTTCGTTCTGGTTTTTTTTTTCTAGCTTTCTTCATAACTGTCCACCCTATGGCAAGGGATTTATGGACTTAAGAAGATGCTCTAGACGCCCGTCCCGGGATGGCTACGGTACCTTAGAAGGCCCGTCACTGCGGTGGAATGTCCAGGAAGCAAAATACGGACCAATGGCAATAAAAAGGACTAAATAACGAACGGCTCGGCAAGGCTCGGCAATACATGGCCGACTTCCGGTCGAACAGTGGTACGATACTTTCAATAAAGATTAAATTACGGGTTCCGCGTGCCTTTCGAGAGCCCGGCACTAAGTCAGGCTGCCGATTGGATCAGTATCAGTAACGAGTTGCTGTTGAAGCAACAGGAAAGAATGATTAAGAACTCAACGAAAATAGAAATCTAGTTATTTGTAGCCCATTTTCTTAAAAAGTCCTGCTTACGCACGAATGTCAGAAAAAGTATCCTGAGATTTTTGCAATTTGTAAACAAAATAAAGCTGTATTTTTTGTTAATTTTTGTTATTATTTGCTATACTTTTAACTTTATTCATCTTTTAAATCAAAGCCTTCAGGCATTATTGTTGGAGGGAGAAATTTTGAATGTGCTTTTTCATAAATGATTTTGTCTTCCTTCTAGTTTTGGTAAGCTTTCGAATCAACACGACCCAGACTTACAATCACTGACCTGCCAGTTTGATGCAAAACTGAATCGCTGGCCCAACAATGGCTTTAGGATTTGTTTCCGAATGTTGATTTAGCACGCTTATGGGAGAAATGTTCGTCTCATAAATAAAGTTTGGCCGTATCAACAATTCATCAATCCCGGATCGAACCACTTTGTACGATCCGAAAGCATGAACTGAGCCTCGAACGAGATTCAATCGCAGACCGACGCATTCGCTGTTTGAGTTCTTCCTGGGGTTTCCCGGCGATAATCGCGTTTCAATCATTATGTTATTTGCCTCCACGAGCCGTCTTAACCTTGCCGCGATAACCTTTTCGATTAGTTTTCCTAGTCAACTGGGCGGTCTGCTATTTGAGGAATTGTGTAATTTTGAGGTAGTTTGTTTTTTGGTTCGATTGTGTTGAAGATTGTGTTGAAAACCGAAGTTTTTTCATATAATTAGTGTGAGTGCAAAGGGCAATCGTGATTTATTTAAAATTGCACTTTACGAATAATCGGTCTAATAGTGGTGCGATTTATTCGTCGAATCCTAAGCAAAGATTACAGCAAAGCTAAATACTTTCACTCTGGTTGCCGAATCACTTTGCACTGGCCGGTCTTCTCCTCGCGTCCTACTCGGTCAGTACTCCTTTTCTCACGCTCTCTATTCTTTGCTCTCTCTCTCTTTCTCGCCTCTCACTCGGTCATGGTCGATCAGTGACCCTTTCTAGCGCCCTCTATAGGTGGCTATCTAAGTTTTATTGGCTTATCGTTTGTTTGACACCGATGGAGGGGTACCCCAATATTTACAACAGATTGAACAACCTTTCCATAACCTACCTTCAAATAAACAAACCAAAGCTGCCTTTTTATTCGCAACATTTCTCATTTTAAATTTGTTAATTATTCAATCAATTCCATAGGTGTAACGTACACAGCGCGCATTACGGAAGCAACAGGTTAACCCTAACAGGCCGGCCGGTTCAAATACCCTCGCCAACGGATCGTGCACAATTATCACGAGTCACGAGTCTGGTACAAGTGCTTGCGGAGGGAATTGTGGGACAGGGGGAAAAAAAACCGGCCAGCCTTCAGGGAAAACCCCAACAATGCGTTCAACCCCAACTAATCCCGTACTAAGTCGCGGCCGGAATTGTTCACCGTCGCCGTTTGACACCTGACGCGCGGCGGCGACCGTGGGTAATGTCCCATTAACCACAACTCTTCCAACTTCCAACATCGCGCGAAAGTCACCAAATCTTGCCGGGAGCTTAGCTCTCACCGGCATCACCTTGGCGCGTGACGCAGCAACTGTCAACCATCAGCGCGCCACGCTTTTACTTAACGTAAATTTTCCCATTAAATAAATTTAAATATACATAATTTCCTCGCCCGGGCCGCACTTCCGTGCCTCCGTGTCGGTTGTGGGGGGGCAAAAAGAAAATAATCCAAACACGAAAAGTGCCACCGGGGAAAACCGTAAACCGCCAGCCGGCGCATTGAGGCCTCCGAAATCGGGACAGCCGCCACGCCGATGTCGCCGGCGTGTGCCCAAGTAAAAAGTATTTCGTAATTAAGAAGTTTACAGATTTTCCGGCTCCTTTACCCCTCCCGGACCACCCCACCACACCGTGGCCGCCATGGATTGCTTTCTACGCTTGAGCTGGGAAAGCTTTTTCGTCTGCATAAATTGTATTCATATCTTGTTTTTAATTTTGATATTGTTTTAATTTTGTTCCGCATTGTTTCGCACGCTCTCTGTCCGTCTCTCTCTCTTTCTTCGGCCCACGCACAAACGGAAAATTGAGTACCGCTCGGGCGTCCTTAAGCATCCTGCGGGGACACTCCGCAGGATGGGCGTGCGCGTCATGGACACGAAAAACGGAGATGAATAAATATATCCATTACCGTCCTGACACGCCTCCGGACGGTTTACAGGAAGGAATTCTTTGTTTTCCACACCAACACCCCAGCGCACCCCAGCGCACCGCACCGCCACCGACGCCCCGGGTCAACGGGGTCGGTGGTGGGGTGTGGAATGCTTGCGGCGGGGGGCGGGGAAAACAGGCGGGGAAAAAAACTTGAGAAAAACACTTTATCTCACGACGCTCGGGCACGATGGTGTGAAAGATGGAAATCGGAAAAGTTTATCACTCAAGCCGGGCATCGGATCCGGAAATCGGATATCTCCGGGCACCCCGCGACTGTCCCGACCCGAGGCCGCGCGTGGCCACCCAAGCGCATCCGTCGCTGCGCAAACCGAGCGCGGCTCACATTTCACGCGTTTCCGAGTTTTCTTTTCCGACGGTGGGGCGGCTTTTCATTTTTCCGACTTTTCGACAACCGCGTTACACCGCGGTGACCGGTGGCAACCGTGGACACCGCCCGTCCGACCCGAGTCCCGTTTTCCGGGAGCCCGATCATGATGACGACAACGAGCAGGACGACTTCGACGATGATGGTGGAAGTTTGTTGGAAAGTATTTTCATTTTCGGCCGAGCAGCAGCCAGAATTCGATCGGGTTGTGTAGTTGGGAATAGTTGGGAACGTCAAACGCGGGTGAATGTGAGCCACGTGTTGGAGTCGCAGCTCGTGACACATTTTCCGACAAAGTCTTCGGGTTTTCCAAATCATTCCAGAAAGCGACAAACCTTTTTCCCGGGGGGGGGGACATTGGATGAATAACTGTCAAATCAAAGCTTCACCAACTTCGCCACTCGCCATCGCGTCGGGTTCTGTGTCAGCTTTCGGTCGAAGTAGGCGTCAATTAGCTGCGAGTGTTCCTGGAGATTCGAGTCAAGAGGCGATTGCGAGCTCAAGTCCGCAGCGAAAGTGTCCAATTTCATAGTAAGCTGGCCGAGCTACTCGAAGGTGATGCCACTTGCAGCAAGCTCCCAAGCTCCCGGGGCTTCCGGTGGCGAATTGGCAACTATTTGACAACTTCAAAGTGACAGCACAGCAAAGTGACTTACCGCTCTCTCTCTCTCTCGCTATCTTGTTGCAGACCTGCTACGAAATGGAACGATACCTGAAGGATGAGCCGAAGCTGCGGAAGTACAAGAAGCTACCGACTGACACACCGTGGGACCTGTTCGCGGCGCCCGGCCCACTGCCCGGCTCGTGGAAGGTGGAGGTGGAACCGTACTGCTTCGATGACCTCAACCTGAACGATCGGACGTCGGACGCGCGGTCCGAGTCGTCCTCTTCCTCGTCCTCCTCCTCCTCCTCCTCGTCGACGTCCTTCGCGTCGGCCCTGTCCGAGGTGGGTCTGGTGCCGTCGTCGGCGGCGGCCACGCCCTGGCCGACGGGCGCCGGCGGGACGCTGCTGAGCTGCGCCGTGATGGTGAAGAAGGAACCGATCGACGACCCGGACGAAGATCCGGAGTCGGACAGCTACCTGGACAGTGAGCCGAGTGAGAAGTACCGCATCAAGGCGCGCATCATCACCACCTCCGGCGGGAGTCCTGCGAACCCCTCCGGCATTCCGGCTCGGGTCAGTCCAGACCAGCAGCCCAGCACTACCACCACCATCACCACCGCCAGCGCCACCGCCAAATCGTCCGCCGAGCGTCATCATCACCACCGTCACCACCTGCACAGTAACCACAACCACCACCACCACCATCATAGCAACAACCACCACACCCACAGCCAGCCCAGCCCGCATCTGCACCCGAGCGGGCTCGAGCTTCGGTTGGTGGCGAGGGCGACGGCCACGACGGCTCCCGAGCTGCTGCCCACGCTGACGCCTCCTTCGTCGCCCGAGTCACACCTCAGTCTGAGCGCCAAGGATACGGCCCTCGCGGTCACGACGTCGCTGGCGTCGATCAAGAAGGAACCGGGCGTAGGGACGGGGACCGAGCTGGCGCTCCTCAGCGATCGGCCCGCGGGCCAGATCCTGCGGGTGTCCGCCGGACCGCACGTGGTCCGGCTGACGACGACGGCGGCGGGAGGGGCGGCACCCAACGCCAACGGGGCGCTCGGCAAGAGCGTGGTAGGGCTGGCCCGCGTGATACAGGTCAGCGGCCACACGGTCATTGCGCAGCGAACCTCACCATCCGCCTCACCGAGCGTTACCAGTAAGTCACCGCACCGCGTCGAAGAGCGGCCGGGAAGAGCGCGAGCTCAGGGAACTAACGTGTCCGCCCGCCACTCCATTGCAGCGCCACCACCGCAGCTCAGCTCCAAGCACCACCATCGGCAGCAGGACCACAGTCCGGACTCGAAGCGGCGGATACACAAGTGTCAATTCCTCGGCTGCAAAAAGGTCTACACGAAAAGCTCTCACCTCAAGGCGCACCAGCGAACGCACACCGGTAAGTGTCATAAGCCTAGGTATATGCTAGTGGCCTTCCTGGAGGTCATATACTGGCAGGGGTCACAAATATCTGGAAGGACTTTCATGTTCCTGAAAGGGAGTCTAGCGACTAGAACCGGTTAGGATCTAAGCCCAACTAATATTGGGACTTTGAATTCATGCGGTTTTACAATGAATGGCATTACCCACTAAATGTCACAAATTTGTTTATGAAATATGTATTTGACAGCTACTGTCATCTAACGCAGTATAGGTTGTTTGGTTAAAGTGTAAACAACACCTTTTTGAAGAATCTGAAAATGTCGAGTTCAAGTTCAAATACCATGCGAATGAAGTCTTATTGGGTTCCACATGAATTGAAAAAAAGAGACATTGGAAAACGGAAAACCATTTGCAAATTTCTGCGTGCACGGCAGAAAAGGAAGGCGTTCTTGTACCGAATCGTCACTGGTGATGAAAAGAGGAGTTATTACAAGAATCCCTGGAAATGCAAAAAGCCCTGGATACCAGCCTAGTGAACTAGGTCCATCGCAACCAAAGCGAAATATTCACTGTGCGAATGTTCTGCTATGCATATGGTGGGATATGAAAGGTGTGGTGTACTATAAGATTTTACAACCAAATGAGGATTGCGGTGATGGGTTGGACAAACCCCTCTTCTTGCTTTCACAGGTTGGCCGAACAACTTTGGAAAGAATACATAGAGTGTTCTTTCCTACACGCTAATTAACATTGGGGGAGCATCGGATCTTACCAGACCGGGGGAACACCGAGCCACCTTTGAGAAATCAGAAGTCCTATATATGTATATATATATGCTGCCTTCAGACCGACTTTCTGTCCGCGGTCCTTCTTCCTTTATTCTTTTATTTTGGCGCACTCATCGGCGGTTATCATTCAGGGTTTTTGGCGGTTAATGTTCTGTGACAGTTTAGCGGTGAATACTCATTCTACACCTAGTTACACTATTTATCAGGTATGGTATAATATCTGACTATATATGCTGTTTAGCAGGCATGCTACACTATCAGCGGGGCCTAACTAACTAATAAAACGACCAGAATGGGATAAAAGACATGATAAGCTAATTTTTCAACATGACAACGCTCGACCATGTCGGAAATGCTCGAAAATGTCGAATGGGAACTGTTACTCCACCCGCCACATTAATCAGATATTAATTCACTTCTTATGAAAGTATTGAAAAGTGGGTCTCTGATTGGATCGCTTCTAAAGATGAGGAGTTGTATTAACGCCAAAAACCGTTAATTACCTGAAAGACAAGAGAAAGTAGTAGCAAATGACGGACAATACTTGCATTAAACTGGTCAAGCGTTTTGTTGTTGTGGTAAGGCAACATCAACATGAATTAATTCAAAGTTCTAATAGAATATCAGGCGTCTATTTTGACTACACCAGAAGTACACTGACCGCCATATAACCTACGGTAACTTACAGAAATCACCCCTATTCAGTGCAACCAACCAGACCAAAGCGAGACTTCACTGTGCACATCAGTACCCATGCCAAACGTGTCTCGGCGAGTGTTTAAATTGTATTAAAAATTTAGATCGTCCTTTTCGGACATGCCCACACGCGCACACTAACCGCTAAAACCCGAAACACCCGGTCGAGGATCTTGGCCACCGCCCGTCCACCTTCTTGTCGCCGCGGCAACCGGGAAAGCAATTAAATTAGATCAACGCATATCGCCGGAGCCCCTTTTACGACGGCTCTCGGGCTCATCAATGATTCATATGCGAAGAAGGACAACAGCCGGCGGTCGGGCCCCGGTTAAGCTCACGCAAAACCGACCGACCGACGGTATTTATTACAACGCCATGATTTAATTATTCAAATCAATCTTATTGCCACTGTTGACAAAGTTTTTCCCTTTAAGACCATCGTCTTAAATGGCTCATCCGATGTTTTCGGTCACCGTGTCGACCGAGCCCGGGATCGTTATTTTGGCGGGGCCCGGCCCCGACGCCCGACCCAACCCGTCCAGTCCGGTCCAGTCCTCTCCGTTCGGGAAAGTTGTTGGTTCAAGTTGAATAAATTAGCACAACTTTTGGGCGGGGGGGGGCCCGGACTTCTGGTCTGGTTTGGCCACACGAATGGACACGAGTCACGGACGGCTGCCGTAGGTTTATGTGACCCGGTTCACTAATTTGGCCGCTCGCAACTTTCGCCACAACGAATACGTCGTCGGAGGACGCCGCTGGACCTCGCTGGACGTTCCGCTTCCGTTTCTGTTTTCGGTTCCGGATTAACTTTTACGCGCCCGCGTGCTGCGTCGTCCTGGTTGTGGAGTCTTTCAATCAAACCCCTCAAACAGTGCTCCGGGTCCGGGAACTGGCAGGGCACACTCGCCGAGAGTCGCAGAGTGGTTGTCGGTAATTTACGGTCGGAGATTAAAGCTTCGTCCAAGGTTCGGTTGCCTCCTGAGTCCTGAAGGTGTCCCGTTCTCGGGTACGGTCGAGTCGGGCGTAGTAAAAGACAAATTGTGGAAAGTTTCCTATCGACCATCTTTGGGTGACTCGGGGATACGTCGGGGTCACTTTCTGGATCGGCACCTCAGCAGTGACAGCATCAAGTGGTTCACTCATTACCTTAAAGGTAGTAGCGGACTCCGGACACGTTCGTTCGTTTTCGTTTGTTGCTTTAATTGACACTCAGCTACGGCGCAGCCAGTCTGTCTCGCTGGCTGGTCGACCAGCTGTCGGACCAACAAGGACTCTCCGAAATCCGATAAGAGATTGACAGGACTGTGCCTCGCCCGTTACGGACTGCCCGTGTGCCGTGTGGACTTCCTTCGCCAGACATAAATATCCATCGTTGAGACACTCGAGGCGAACGGCTGTGCGAAAGAATGGTCGGCGGAGACGACCATTAGAGGGCGCTCCGGCGCTCCCGAGGGCTACTAATGGGTCCCCCGTAGGCCGTTAAATGATAATTTCTGTTTAATCCTCTTCGCTTCGGTTCGCTCGGTTCGGCCGGTGGGGCGGCCAGAAGTGGGACACTCCGACCACGACCCTTCAGTTTACCGCAACCAACACACACACTCACTCACACACACAGGAGTGCGCCGTCCAAAATGGCAGCGCGCGCCCGCCAAGAGGCGGCGCAAAATGGCGGCAAAATATTTATCCTAATAATTTTTGACTCATGCCTTATCTCTAAATCACCCTCATGGAACCACTTTCCCGATGGCCGGAGGCACTTCAAAACACCCCGTGACCCGACGCCGTTCCGGTGCCGCCGCCGCCGCCGCCGTCGTCGTCGACGGCGTTTATGCTCCATCTTCCGGCCGCGAACGGAAGTCAAAACGTCTCGCGCGCCCGCCCATAACTTCTGCCTGGCGGAGTACGCCAGAGTGCTGTAGACCCCCTCCCGCGTGACGGAAGGGCGTCCCTGCCCTGCCCTCTGCCCTCGTAACCCTCGCTCGCTCGCTGGGCTCAAGTTGTTTCAAGTGAAGTGTATCCACTTCGCTCCCGCCCGATAAGCGCTGCTGTGCGCGCCGCACGGAGTGCAAAGGGACAACGATAATTATCCTCATAAAGTTCTCGAAAGCCCTCGTCAAGCCCGGCCCCGGTTCCACAGCGCGCGTGTGTGTATGTGTGTGTGTGGGAGAGGTCGAGTGCCGAGGAAAAAACAACTTTCTCAGACGCGGAAGGACTTTAAAGTGCGCCCGTTGTGCCGAACCGAGCACACTTCAGGCTCGAGCCGCCGGAATCGATATCCTTGGTCGGTGAATTTTCTACCAAATTCCACCGATCGCTCCACTTTCCATGGTTGGTTTTCGGCCCGGCTCAGTGTGCGATCGATTAGCTAGTGGCTCGCGCGAAACAAGCGCGAAAATATACTGCTTCAAGCCGCACCACTAGGGAAGTCGGCCGTTGGTAGTCGAATGAGACTTAATTTAATAAGGAACAAGAAAAACCACCGCCCTACCGCGGCCACTGGGCGGGGGCCCGCTGGCCGGGGGCGAGCTTATTAAAATCATATTTTATGTGGCAACATGTTTTGTGCCACACCGGGCGACCGAAGTGCGCGGCCCCGGCGGTCCACCGAGGGAAGTGTATCATCATTTCGGACGGCACCGTAACGTGCTCAACGTTTTTGTTGGGGTTTCTGCCCCCTTTTTTTGCGAGGCGAGCGCAACATCAAAAATTCTAAACCGAGCCCAACCGGGTGTGTGTACTGTAACTTTGGGCCCCGACGAAAAAAAAGTACGGTAGCTAATCGGGCTCGGGGGTGAAAAGCGGTCCCGGGAAGTTTCTGGTTAAAATTCTCGCTCGGCCGCGGCACTCGCAGAACCGCAGAAAACAATTTAACCTCTCCGTCGCCACCGCGCACATGAAACATAAAATGCCATTTACATCCCCAAGGGAAACATACTTCCCGGGACCGGAGCACCCCGAAAGATGGACCCTGTCCCACCGTGCGGGTGCGGGGTGCTGGAAAGTGCAGCACATTTCTTGATATTGCCCCGCTGATAAGTCGAGTCCGGGCGGCGTGTGGAATGTTGTTTTATGCTTCGCCTTACGGACACGTTGTCTGCCGTGGAACGGTTTTTGGGGAGCACCAAAAAGGGATGCTCCTTTTGGAACAGTCATCTACGTACGTTATTTATGACAGAAATGTTCGGTTTTACTTGATTTATTTGAGAAATTAAGTCAAGTGAGTTCGCTCAACATTTCCGAGTTTCATGTTCTGAAGGGTGCCCTTTCAGCAGTTGTACAAGATGATCGACGAAGGACTTGCAGGATTTTGTAGTTTTAGAACTTAAAAGATCGAAGACCGCTGTAATAATTTGGGTCACGGGACAGAGAACAATTTGGCGAGGATTAGGTGTAACTTACAGGCGTGTGGAGATTAATTGTGTGCAAAACTGCTTGCTTAAAAGTAATTACATAATGTTATATCATGTTGGGGAAAAAGAAATCTATTATTTTCTCGGTAGATGGCTGTAATGATCGATCCAGGCCGCTGAAATTTGGAATGGTGTTTATGATGCCGATACTGTAAAATTGATGCTAAAGATGCACCTCGCACAGGCAGGTCCACCGTAGAAAGTGTTGATAAAATTACAGAAACAATTGAAGTTGATTGTCATTAGTAGTCCTAGCATCGTCCAGGAGCTAAAGGTCCATCACAAAATAGTTGTAAACCATTTGCCCAAAGCTGGATAGTAAATGTTTGGGTGCATAAAAAAACATGATGGATCAAATGTCCATCTTTATTATACTAGGGGTGTGCATTGAGAATCGGAATGCCGGAATCACCCAAAAATGTTTATAAAATTTGAATGCGATTTTCTACATTGTTCAAAGTATGTGCCATTGCTATTTATACATTTCTCCTATCTCTCTGTTAAATCATGGATTCCCAGAGGAAATAATTCTTCGGTTTTTTAAGTAAACTAATTAGTCTTCCTATTTCGACTTCCTCGTAGAAAACGAAGAGCTGCTCAGCCAATACGTGTCCCATCGATGAAAATGAATGATATTCGGAAAGAACCAAGTCTGGTGAATAACGCGGGGAGGGATAGCAGCTCCTATCCAAGTGATTTAATAGTATCATGAAACAGTTTGGTTTTTTGGGGCGCATGGTGCTTGATTCCACGGGCCACCAGGCGCCCCCATTGGAACGCACTAGAATTGCATTTTGGTCGTTTTTCGATCAATGCATGGTTCAAATTGATCATTTGTTGTCAGTAGCGATCGGAATTAACGTTTCCATTAGGTTTTAGGAGCTTGTGAAACACCACACCTTTCTGTCCCATCAGAAAGTCCGTTTTTTGGAGTTTTTTGGTTTCGATTTAAATCTTTTAAAATTTTATTATTATGTTATGCCACGTGGCATTGAGTCTTTTTATGCTACTTATACCACTTATGGAAACTAATAACTAACACCATCTTACAACTAGTTAACTTTAAAATCTTCAGTTAATTAGCTTGATCGAATGTCCATATGCGAAGCCTTGCCTAATGGAATTAAATCAACCCAGTTCTTAAACGGGACTGGTTATGAGAAATGGGTCACTGTGTGAAGTTGATAATGGTCAAAGCGTGAACAAGCATCTCAAACGACGACCAAACCGGAACTAACGGCCGGGAAGGTTCCACTGTGTATATGGTGGGACTTGAAAGGAATAATTTATTATCCACTAAACACTAAATTCAGATCTCTACTGCCAACAATTGCACAGAAACAGAGGAGGTGTTCAATTCCATCAGAACAACACAAGGCCACGTCTGAAGTTACTCAGTTCCTGAGTTTTGAGAAAAAATTGAAAAAATGAGAGTTGGGACCTAGAGAAGCTTTTGAAAATCGGTTACTAGAATTTATCGCCAAGGTACCAAGACTTGACATCATGAAAGAGGCTTTATGAAGTTATTTTCTAAATGGCAACAAATTATGAACGGTGCGATAAAACCGATAAAACGGTGCTGTTTTGACGCAGCTCGAATATGCCAAAATTAATGGGTTTCTTTTTCCCCAACCTAAAGGTCCAGACGTTACGATTTGTCGCTACGATTTGTGTGCGCAGACAAATCGCAGCTTCTGGACAGCGAAATTGCACCGATTTTGGCCGTTGTCGACCATCGGTGCAGATCTAGAAAATCTGAGCAAAAGAGCTTTAATATCTGTACAATTTCCATACATATGTGCATGTTTTACTGGCGGTTTGACTTGTTGATGTTATGAAATTGATGTTAAATCGTTATGAAACCGTATCGTGTGGACGCTCCTCAGATTGCAACGATATGACAACGACACATCGACAGAGACAAATCGCACAGAAAAATCGTAGCGACAAATCGTTACGTCTGGACCAGCCTTAATGTTTTCACTTTTCGAAACATAATTGTTTTCGCTTCACGTCGGTACTCTACTGCCATTATGTATTCTAGTTTTGTTTTGTTAATGAGGTGCCCTTACCGTTTGCTCCTGTTAGTTATGTTGCGGTATTAACAGAGGATCGTTTTGCACTCTAATAATCAATATGTAATATAAAAACGAACGAAAGTTCGATGAAGCAAATAACTCTACCAAAAGGTAGCCTATTCACGATTCGCACGATTTGACAACGATTTGTCGTTTTATTCAGCCTTAGACGGTTTCAGCGCCATTCGTTCGTCATCTTGTGGGACAATCAGCGGTGTTGAAGGTGAAACTTGAACCGAAACCGGGAGCGACAAAGCAAATTATAAATTAACAACTTGGTAATGACGAATGGCGTTGGCTCTGGTAGGCAAGTGCCGGCTGTGCGCCACCATATGCTAGTAGCATAACACGCAACATAATTTCAATCAGTTCCACAAAGGAAGACCTGTGCACGGCACCGGCTTCATCCTGGCCGGGTTGACCGGGTTCGCGCAGCAGGTTGTTCCACCCGTTCCAGCGTTCTAGGTGCCTCCGGTTCGCCGTTTCTCCACCGAACGACGTTACTCGGGCAGCGACGGCGACGGCGTTTGAAGTTGCTGTGCGCAGCATAACGGCACCATGTTGGGTTTCGCCATTCAACGGCACGCGGCCGGTACCGGGACCGTAGCGTAAGGGAGAATGTTTTGAATTTTTCATTAGAACGGGCAGATTTGGCCCGGGCCCCGGTCCCAGGGAATGCTTTCCGTATCATTCCACGCTGTGTGCCATTCCGGCCCATTTCGGTTGCCCATTCCGGGGCCGTGCCATTCCAGACATTGCTCGACTCTTGAGCACAACGACGGTCGACGGGGGGTGGGGACGGCATAACAGGGACCCTGCGCACCCTGCGAGTCACGCAACAGTCATCGCCAGACCACCTAGGGCCTAGGAAGGGCTAGGTTCAGCTTGAAAGACCTTTTAAAGTCTTTCGCCGGAGGACCTCGGAAGCGCCAGCGATTGGTGAAGAAAAAGAAGGTAAAGAAAATGGGTTGCCAAGAGTTATACCGAGAACCGTGGATCATTCGAAAGGCAGAAAGGCTCGTGTGTCGCCCCGGGGGGTCGCAGCGAACGGGGCACGCTAATTGCTGGCCGGCAGCGCCAGGCGCCACTGGCGAAGAGGCCTCCGCTTCTGAAGGATTTCAACTAGCGATTAAGACGACCCGTTTCACAGCCAGCAGCGGAACGAGTTGAATGGTTACTGTGGGTGTACTTCACTTTTTTGCGCCCTTTCCCGTTCTCCAACGAACCAACCGAACCGTGGTCCCGTTGGAGGTCCTTCAAGACCGCCCAACACTGGCGCCGTCTGAGGGTCGAACCGAACCGATTTCCTTCTCACTCTCATCGCTTAATCCTTGCGCCACTTTGGCAGCGGGACAGGGATCCTTCCCGAAGCGGAGTGTCAGGCGGGCCGCTTGTAGCACAATTTTTAACTTCAACGCCACCAGCGACTGACGGACTGAGCTGAGTAGTATGTTAATTAAAAATTAATTAGTAATTATCCTTCAATGATGGCCATGGCCCGTTATCGGTCCGAGAGAGGGGGGGCCGAGCGCAGATTATCGGCGAGCGATTGCCTTTGTGAAGCGAACGTAGCCCCTTGGTTGGCTGGCCACGCTTCCTTGGCTGGCATAATTAATTTCATTCAGCTCAAGCCCAATTTTTGTTTTTTGGCCAGCCTTCTTTTGTATCTCGACTTGGGTTCGGGAAATTCGCGAGAAGAACCTCCTTTGTAATGCGCCGCGCCATCCTTCGGAATGGAGCCACCCATTTGTCATTCGCCCTTTAACCGGTGCCCAAGGAACAGAACCGAAATACCACTGACTGACGAGGTGGATCGCTGAGCGTTCAAGTTATGAACTGTGGGCCACGGAAAAAGTACCCATTCTCCGGTGAAACCCAAAACATTCCGGGCTCAGGCGGCACCTCAAGGAGCCAAATGCTTTACAAAGGGCGGCCGACGGCTTTCGGCTAGGCAGACAGCTGTCCACCGCTGTCTCGGCGGGATTACGCCGGACCGAAGCACCAAGGGTGAAGAGATTAGCTTCTCCTGGCCCCAGCGCGCGTTCCGATGCACCGACTTTTCCGATCTCTGTGTGCAGGGTTTGTATGTTGTGTTCCGCGCACCCAACCTCGATTAATGATGGTGCCAAAAGCAGGCAACTCTCCGAGGAGCTTTACCGAGGACGCTATCACCGGACGCCGGAACGACACGGAAACTTTTGCCCGGCCGCAGCGGGAGGTCCTGGGCCCCCGAGCAGTACGAAAAGCCAGAGCCTGTCAGCTTTTCCGCCATTGGCCGGTGATGGGGATGGGACGGAGGGGGGATTTGCTTCGCCGTGACCGGCTCAGTCGCAGGACATGCTTTGCACTTTCTTTTGCGGAAAAAAACTGGTGGTTCACTGAAGACGGGCCGGCGTCTTACTTTGTCCGCGTCACGCACAATACGGGAGCAACAAACTAGTTCATTTTCTGTTCTTTTGCTGTTAATATTTAGTCGATAGGAACCTTTTGCTTTGATGCTGGGTTGTTCAATCAGTTTGGCGCTTCAATAACAGAGGGCGCTGCTAGCTTAAATTTATTTAGTTATGTTGGTACACTCTTCATATGAACGTATGTCAAGTTTCATTTCAATCTATCCCTTCAATCTTTGCTTACAAGTAATTTGGTATCGACGTGTCACAGTATTTTGGAGTGAAAAAAATCAAGTATCGTGCAGTGATTGAGTTTTTATTTTTTGCAGCTTTAAAAGCAGAGGAAATTTATGAACGAATGTTGAAAGTACTAGGTTGTTCATTATATTCGGAGCCTCGATAACAGAGGGCTACGATACGATAACTGCTACGAGTCTAATTTTTTTTTGTCATATTGGTACACTATTCAAATGAACGTATGGAAAGTTTCATTTCAATCGGTCACTTACTTTTTTTTTTACAAGCCATTTAGTATCGACAGTTTTTTGTCACATCACAGTATTCTTTACAGCTGCTATGACGTCATCATTTGATGAAAACCGCTTTCCGCGCAGGATTTTCTTTAGGTTTGAAAACAGATGGAAGTCGCTAGGGGCCAAATCTGGTGAATAGAGTGGATACTTCAACAATTCGAACTTTAATTCATGGATTTTTGCCATTTGTTGCACTGAGTGCATTCTTCCATTTTTATCGAATGCGGCACCAATTTTGCTAAGTGCATTCTGGAACCCAAAACTTCAGTCAAAATATTGGTTATACTGCTCAATAAGTTGGCTAGGTCTTGTATTTAATTTCTATCAGTGATTGGACGATTTTCGAAAACGATATCCTGTATTGTTTTACGATTTCAGGTGTTGTGTCTGTTTTTTGACGTTTTTGACATGGATCGTCTTAAAGGATACTACGACCATGTTTAAGCTCAGAATCCCCTCTTGTAACCACCTAATTGAAGGCAAAGAATCCTTATACACTTTAAATATTGATTTATAAATTTCCTTTGCCTTTAAACCTTCCAAAAATAAAAATTAAATCACTGCACATACTTGATTTTTTCCATTGTAAAAAATACTGTGACATGTCGATGCTAAATGGCTTGTAAAAAAAAAAGTAAGTGACCGATTGAAATGAAATTTCGCATACATTCGTTTGAAGAGTGTACCAATATAAAAAATCAGGCCCGTAGCACCGCTTGATATTGAGGCTCCGAATATAATGAACAACCTAGTATTAGAGGATACGTACAAGAATTACCATCATTTGAATTGATATTGAAAAACATTGCAGTTTGGCTTTTTGTATAGTTTTGAAACACCAATCAACTTCCAACGATAAAAAGGAGAGCTTTCAAGGTACAAAGAAGAACCGAACTATCACAAAAAGCGAAACAGAAGAAAAGTAAACAGCCAACAAGAGAACGTGCACAAAAACACCATAAAATAAACAACTAAAGGTCATCATCCGGTTCTAATAAGCTCGGAATATATTCACTGATACTGAAGAAAACGTACCTGACATCTTAACATGCTTTAAGTCAGCCATTTGGCTACTGTTGAAGTATTAGTTGAAGTATTTCAGAGTTATTTTTGTTTTATATACAAAAAAGGACTTTGAAAAAACCTTTACAAATTAGGTTCGTAGTTTGCTAATATGCGTAAAACACAATATCGTTCAGATGGCCGCCTCGAGATCTATGGCAACAGTCGGTTCTGATAACATAATTGTCAATGACTTTCGACGGTTACCGCGACTGTAACTTGGCGAATGGTATTTGTCAAATGCTCCAAAGTTGCAGGCTTGTCAGCATAAACACGATCTTTAGCGTAACCCCACAGGAACAATTCTAACGGTGGCCGGTCGCATGATCTTCAATCGCCAAATAATTCTTGTCGCGGAAGAAAATGTTGCTGGAAAAACTAGCGTTTTTGAATTCCCACTTTCGTAGTGAGTTTGAAAAAGTGTTAACACGTTGTTCTGTTTCATAAAGTGGCAGACATTCAGTTAAAAGTTTGACACTTGGATTGACAAATCTATTCGAAAACTGTAAAGTACCAATCCAGTAATTTCAAACCTACAGAATAGATAACCCTTTTCAAAACCGAAAAAGATTGTCGGATAAAAACAAACCTTACATAAGTACGAAAGTGCCGAACAATAACCCAATTCTGGTTCAACGCAACAACAATCATGCTAACAATTAAAACCGAAATATTAAACGACGATCATATTTGACGATCAACGAGATAACTAGGTCCCAAATCCCATGAATTAATCTGTGATACCTTTCGCATCTCTTAAAGCTTGTGCAAGTGACACTTCGCCGACAACTGGAGCCAAGATTAATGACTGTCAAATGCCTCCTTTTTGTGCTGATGTTTGTCTTTTCAACAATGCAACAAGATTAGGCAAAACATTCTCCAACTTTCCACCACAAGTCGCAGAATGTTTATGTTCCTGGTGTCCTTTTCGGTTCTTCCTCGATTCCTCAAACAACAATTCATAACTCCGTGGGTGGCGTGTTGCGACTTCTTCGCAGACTGGCGGTATCGATTTTTGCCACTCGGGATCCGGGCAAACGGCTGCTTCACGGCGTGTGCTTCGCGTTGACACCGAACCACTTTTTAGTTCGTGTCATGGTTCGCGAAAGTTCCCGCACCGCAACAGGGACGGGGAACGGGGATAAAAGTTCCAAATCAGCCGACCAGCCATCGGATCGTTCCCTCCTATGGCGTAATATTTATATTCTGCCCAGGATGCGGCGTGTCCACGGAGCCGACTTGCGGTCCTCTCGACCTCTCGACGAATGTCAAGGTGCAGGGTGCTACTGGATTGGCATCATTTTGCCCGGAATTTTCCAATACTACCCGGGCCCGGTCGTTAGCAACCGGGAAGCCATAATCAGGAGCGAGCCAGCAAAACCGGGAAGCCGGACGGATTCCGACGGAATCGGTCCGCCCGACAGCGACGTGGTAGTTCAACTGATATGAGCAACCTAATCGTTAGCACCCAAGCCCCGGTTATTAGAAGCTGGAGTCGGTTGGCTGGCGCTTCGGGTCCACCGTGCAATCTCCAGCCAGCGGTCGGGACCAGCACGATAAGAATGATTGTAATTTATAACCAAATGTGCAGCATTCGCTTACGTTCAGACCACGGATCCCCGGAACAGTAAACCACGCCCGGGACCGACGTCCGACGACAAGTTTTTCTTGTTCGTCCCGTCGGCCGGCCGGACCGGACCGACGGTAATGAAACTGGACACGAACTCTGGTGGTTCATTTGCCGGGAGATTAATAGTGAGAAATCGCTGTGTGTGAGTGTTTGGCCTGTTTAATGAAAGTTTTACTTTCTCACCTCTCCGCACAGCACAGCGCGCCCCTGAGACGCCCCCATCGGGCGCAAGTTAATGGAGTTCCGCAAAGTCGGCGGCAACACCACGGGTATATCATCGTCAGTGAGTTGCGCTGGGTTGGGTTCCTCTCTCTCTATCCCTGGGCGTTGCTCATATTTTTCTGTCCCGGCCCGGAGGACCTTCAGGCCGTCTCTTTGCGTCCCCATCTCCGACAGCGCGTGGCAGTCTATAAAATTTATCACATTTTTAATGGATAATCATATTTCACCGCGTCCGGAACCGGGCTCCGCGATGGGCGCTCATCGTCACGATGCACGTGCACCGACACACACACACGCGCGCTGGAGAAATGCTAAACGAGGTCATAAATAAATTGCACAAAACCAAACGACGCCGATGATGGCGGTGAAAAGAGTGTAACGGCGAGAGAGTAGTGTTGTAAAGTGCAAGATCCGCGCTCCTTTTATTTTTCCTCCCAACTGGCCGTTCCCGGCTAATGGAGTCGTCTGGTTTGGGACGTCCTGCGATTGTGTTTCTATTGAATGATCAGCGTCTGGCCGGTGCGCGACTGTGTGACGGGCCCACACCTAGCTAGCTGCGCTCTGAGGCTGGCCACTTCAACCTGCGATCGACGCAGGGCCGCCTGTGGGTCGGCCGAAACCGCCGTTCCCCGGCTGGCCGCATCCTGGAGAGCCTTGGTTTTCGTCTGTTCCTCCTCCAGCTCCCGGGTCAGCCGCCGGTTGGTTGCCTCCAGCTCGGCCGTAGTCGCCTTCAGGTGGCTGACCATCTGCAGCGCTTTGCGCAGCATATCGGTCAGCTTGGTGACGTCACCACCGGCCGCCATCGGGGCCGGCAGGTCAGCAGGTTCCTGCCTGGTGGTGGCAGCAAGCCGCTCCATCTGTAGCTCCTGTCGGGCGCGGACCAGCCGCTCCATGTAGGGGGCCTTCAGCTCCCGACAGCAGAGCTTCCCTCGGCGGACCTGGTCAACCCGGTGGCAGGGGCCCGTCGTGGCGTCCCCAGCCACGGCAATCGCCGGTTTCTTCGCCAGCGTGGCCTGGATCTTCTCCGCAAACTCACACTGCCAGTCGTTGTGGGCCAGCGTTACGGAGGTGAGTCGCGGCCAGTTGAGCGCGTTCTCGTGAAGTTCCCAGTTCACCAGGCCGTTACCCTCCAGGTGGAGCTTCTGGGTGGACGCCACGCCAGACCCGTTGGCCGCCGGCAGTGTGGTGAGGAAGTTACCCGATAAGTCCACCCGCTGCAAGGCTGGATGGTCGGCCGAAGGACCCCCAATCGGGGTCGTTACCGTGAACAGCCTGTTGGCGGCCAAGTTCAGCTCCGCAAGGGAACGCATCGACCGGAACAGTCCCAAGTCGACGGTCTCCAGGTGGTTGCGGGAGAGATCGAGGTGGGTCAGTTTGGCGAACCGTGCCAAGCCGGACAGGTCGCGCAACTCGTTACCGGACAGCTCTAGTCGTTCGAGGACGAAGATGAAGTTGGTGGAATCGGTGCTGACGGCCGATACACGGTTCCGGTTCGCTCGCAGCACTCGCACCGATTTGGTCACGAACACGGACTCCAACCGGTTGTCACTGGCGTCGAGTACTTCGAGGGCTCTCAGACTGGCCAGCGGTTCCCAGGATGCGATCCCGCTCAGACCATTGCCCGATACATTCAGCAACCGCAGGGGCGCACCAGGAGCAATCGCTGACCCGTCAAAGTGTGTCAGAGAGTTGTTCTGCAGATGTAGCTCCTGGAGTGCGGCCAGCTTGTGGAAAATGGCCGCCGGAAGCGCTTCCAGGCGGTTGCTGGATAGATCCAGCACCGTCAGCTTCGTTGGGCGCTCGAAGGAACCGGTCGGTAGCGTCTTCAGCGACACATTGGCCACCATCAGCTGGTCGAGGCTGGGGAACTGCTCGAATAGACCGGCCGGGAAGGACACGATGGTCGACTGTTGGAAAACTAGCTTCCTCTCGTTCGCCGGCCGGCCGGAACTGGCGACCGAGTCCCCTTGCCGCAGGTCGACGTCCTTCAGGATGCATCCGGCTGCCGGCGATGATGCCGCCGGAGAGCATTCGAGCCGCACCGCCTTGCCAGCGTTGGGTGTTTGCTGGCCTCGCAGGGTGGCTACAATGCTGGACCGATGGGCAGGACGTTTGAACTGGGATCTTGAGCACCAGCGAAGGGGCCGGGAACAAAACTCACCCAAACAGCAGCAATCCGCGCAGCAGTAGCATCTTCGCGCAGGGATGCTCTCCGATTGAACTGACCAACCGACACTGACCGACGCCCGGTTTGTTGGGCTGGGCCCACTTCGCGCTGATAACGGTCGATGAAGGTTATCTGTGGGGAGCAATCGCGCAGTCCGAGTGCCCGGAAATCCCGGTTTTGGCGTGATTCGGACGCGACCTTACCTATACTTGACGGGTACTAAACTTACACAATATTTTCCAATGGACGTCAAGTACTGCGGTGCACGGTGTCGTGTCGTGCTGTGTGTCGCTTGCAGGTCATTTGATTTAGAGTAAAACCTGAAGCATGACAGACTGAACTGACCTTGGCCGATCCTGGCTAATACATGGGTTGAAAAGTCCCGAGCCTAACACTTCAAAGGCGCTAGTCTTATTGCATTCACTACTTTTTAAGTTAGTAATGACCTTGAAACGAAAGTCGCTAAGACTTCATAATACTCATAATGTTACGGAGCGGATCTAACGCGCGAAGGAGCGTGGTCCGAAATGATCTCGCGTTCACTTACCAGTTCTGATCTTTTTGTCAACGCGTTAAAACCGTTTGTTAATCGGTTCTTTTGGCCTGGGACGGACAGGGATCTACCTACTACTAATGCCTGACAGTGTAGGCCTCGAAAGAACATCGGTTTCCGACTATTAGATTTCCGACGGAGTGGTGCAAACGAATCTCAGTAGCGGGATCAAACGGTCCAAAAGTAAAAGACTTAAGACCAGTGTAGCATGTCTGCTAAACAGCGTAATCATGTATTGTAGTGTAATTAAATGCAGAACAAATAGCAACCGCCAAACCCCTAAACTATTCAAATTATCAAACCTCTGAAACTGTTATACAACATCAAACGTCAAAATCCAAACTGTCAGAAAATAGCAAACCGCCAAAATGATGAGTTACATAATTATCACTGTAGTCGTAAGCTATATTTCTGCCGCCAAAAACCATGAGTACTAAAACACTAATGAGTGACCAAAAATTGATATAAATGAAGAGCAAATCGCTACCAGAAATTCAGTCTGAAGGCGGAGATGAAACTTACAACTTCTTGTTGAGTTTAGATATCTCCTCCTTTCCTCCGGAATACGGAAGTGCTCAGTCCCCCCTCCAGTGGTAAGGCGAGCACTTTCCCAACGATAAGTACCGTCTAGAGGCAAAACACTCTAAGTGTTTTCCTCATGGCTGTCCGGTCAGCTTCAGTGTCCAGCCGAGACGTGCACCCAGAATCTTCCAGCGATTTGCAACGACGTGTGTAATCGATGCACACACCTAGGACACGGACCCCGGTACCGCGCCAACCGTCAGCTGGAACGCTCGACGCTCGTCCACATCCGAACCATCCCACGACGTGCCGACGCCAACATCGACCAAGTTGGACACAACCTCGGCCCGTTAAAATAGGCGTCAGCCGGCATACATTATACCAGAGCGTTTCGTAGCCTAATGATATCTGCTTTTATTCCACAATTTCTTTGCCTTATATAGTACTTTTTTTATAATCAAACTATCCTTGTCTCTTTCTTTCGATGCATCGCTTATCGGTGCTGGTAGAGGCAGTTTATCTATTTGTTTAGAATTCGTAAAATCCCCTCAGTCGATCGTGTTCTCCTGCTTAAAATTCGTAGAACTGTCTTATTTTTATTTTGTGACGCAATTCGTTGGCAATCGTTTGGAATTCGTCGCGTTCTTAACACATAAGTTTGTGAGTTAGTGTGCTCAGAGTGATATAGACTCTGCTCCACCAGAAACAACAATAAAACATTGGTTTGCTGACTTTAAATGCAAAAAGTGGAAATTCCGGTGCAAAGTGGACGTCCAAATGAGGCAGTAACACCAGAATACATATAATAATCCACAAAATCGGTTTGACTGATCGAAAAGAGAAGTTGCTTAACTCAAGCATTGCCGACATTGAAAGACTTCCAAAGAAAGTATTGGCTATTGCATGAGCATTTGACTATGAGAAAGCTCTGTTCCAAGTGAGTGTTGCGTTTGCTGATTCTGAACAGTGTTTGTCCATGTTTTAACCGTAACAAACCAAAAGATTCGCATTAATAGGTAACAATGGATGAAACGTGGATCCATTACTTCACTCCGGAATCTGAGAGCAACTGGTGAACCTCGCCCAAAGCGTCCGAAAGCACAACAATCGGCGCATAAGGCAATGAAAATAATGTTATCAAGACAATGGCAAAACTACATAAACTGCACTTCGAATTGCTCCCGCATCCACCGTATTCGCCGTAGCTTTGGCTCCCAGCGATCATTGGGTGCTCCCAAAGACCCCAAAAAGATGCTCACCGGTAATAAACTTCACTCTTGTGAAGATGTTATCACCGAAACTGAGGAATATTTAGAGGCAAAAGATTGTGGGGCTCTTAATGGAGATTCTCTTTCTTATCCGGCCACAACCGCCGGGCGGTCTTGGGCTGCTCCAAAGACAATGTTGAGCTCTGTTGCTTTCTGTAACGTTGTGGAGATGATTACGGAGATAGAGATTAGAGGTTTGATGGAGATTACGGTTTATTCATCAACGTAATCTCCATCAAATCTCCAATCTCTAGCTACGTAACAAACTTTGAACAAAACGACGCGTTTTCTTTCTTAAGCTCGGGACTTTCCAGACCATGTGTTACTTATTGTTGCTTCAACGCACTAGTCTATTGACGAGATTCTCGAAAGCTGAAGACTCCTGAATGGAGAAGTTACATTGCATCAGTTGCAGTGTGCATTTCCACAGCTCTTCGGATGGCTCTCGTCCAGACATGGAACCATTAGCTGATCGATGGTTGATTAAAAGCCATCCAATGTTGCCTAAGCCAGAAGTCCGGGTTTCATAGCACCTAACACACACAAGGCCACTAATTTTATGTTAATAGTTTGAGTAGCTTCATAGAAGGTTAGGGAAGAACCTTAGACCCTAACTTTTCGAGTGCTTAGAAGCTGCAAGTTCCGACCGGTGGGATGTGTAAAATTTAATTTTACCAGTGCCTGAGGGGAAAAAAGCCGACACTCTCATTAAAGAGTCAGCACCAGTCCGCTTCGCTGGCAGCTGGCCCCTTTTAATGCGCGCTGCGCCCCGTGCTTGATCGGTTCGCGAACCGAAGGGAACCGCGCAGGAGCGTAGTAATTCCTCGTCAGCGCGTTCTCCCAGCGGCAGCTGTGGAGTTTAGTCGAAAAGTTTACGAGACGAGCTGCGAGCTGCATTCCGAGCAAGTAGCTTCCGGCTACCCGAAGGATCCCCACGCAGACGACGGGCAAAGGTCGTCGTGTGCTGAATTTTCTTAAAAACCTCTCCCCGCCCCCGAACGTGTTGTGTGCGGGAGACACCGAACTCCGGATCGGTAGCGCATAATTACATTACCCCGCTCGGTCGTCGGTGTTCGTGTCCTTTTTTTTGCGCCCCGGCCCAAGGATACACTCCGGGTTCCGTTCCGGGCGAACTTCCGGAACTTTTTACTTCACGAAAGCGTGTTTTTCTTTCCGCCGACTGGGGCACCCTCTGGAAGCGAAAGAAAAAGTCACACATTATTCACACACACACAGATCGGAGGCGGGTGGCGCAAAGTGGCCACATATGTTCCTCTTGTGCGCAAGGATATGCGTATAGTGGTTGGGATTCACCCAGCCACCACTGGATCTCTTCTAGAAACATTAACCACGCGACGGGGCCGTCCGGAGTGGGGATGGTGGGCGCTTGGTCCCTTGGACCCACACCCTCCCTCCGTCCCCGGTGCCCCTCCAGGAAGAGCAGAGTTCAGCGCCACGCGACCCGTTATCCAGATAAATTCTAATGTCTATAATTTAGTTAAAGGGTAACTTTCTAAATGTAAATATATGTATCCTGCGCACTGCCTGCCGGCGGGGGCCCCCCCGTTCCTTGCGTGTTCCCCTGTGGCGTCCCCGGCGGGGATCGCCGTTGCTTTGCATCCGCCGCCCTCCGGTCAATCTCGGGCGGGTGGCCCATTTGGAGAGCAAGGTGATAAAATGCTTTTATCGCACCCGCATCCGGACACACGGGGAATCGGTCGCAAGGACCCGAACCCGGAGCAGGTTGCCCTGCCGTAGACCACGCGGTGGCAAGGGCGGCGACATTAGGAGATGGGTTTACTTTTATCGTTGCCTAGATTTCGGTCGGTCGGGTCAGCCTCCGATTGGCACGCATCGTACACGCGCCCTGCCGGCAAAAGTTTCACTTAGCCCAACACCTCTCTCTCTCTCTCTCACACTCTCTCCCTGGCTCTCTCTCTCTGAGAAGCCGAAAGGATGATGCTTTATACCGGTGTAGCTGCAAATGAAAACACGTAATTAGTTAGGATAATGGGATTACGGGCGGAGCGGTCGAAAGGGTGCAGCGCGCAATGGGAAGAAAAACGAGATTTAAGGAGGGCAATTAACATGCGTGTTGGAGTGCGTGTCAGGGTGTGCGTTCGGGGCCGGCCGCATAACCTTTGTCCGAACGCAGGGCCATTAGCAGCGTACGCTAATCGTGGCCACGAAGGCAACGCAGGAATCGTTACCGTGGCCGCTGCCGAGCTAATCCTTGGGCCCTTTGGTTTCCGCTTTTATGCTCAAGTTCAAGCTAATTTCCGCCTCCAATGTATGTCCTGGATGTGGGTTTTGAAAGGTTCCAGTTCTTTACCTAAGCATAAGCGAGTTCCACTTTTTTCTCTCTTTTGCTTTGGCAGCGCCAATTGGGACAATTTATTGCTTGTTTTAGCCTCCCGCGTTAAGCGGCACCGGAGGAGGCGCTAAGGTGCTTAGCCCCTCGCTCACGTTCTGTCCGTTATGGCTGCATGGGATCGGGGCGCGAAAGTCCTTACCGTGGCCGTGGGAAGCCAGAAAGCCCCATAACCATTCATTGAGTGCGGGTAAAATTGAATGAAATGTAATTTACGAGCACCACACGGCAACAGTTGCGAACAGTGTCGGGATCCGTTTTTTTTTTGGCCGCTGCTCTCAGATAAAATGAGCACCTCTACTGCGCGCTGACTGGCCAGGAAGGAAGTGGCCAGACAGGACTCGTCGGCAGCAGGTAGCCGACCCCAGGCAGCCGATGGCGGCCGTCCATAAATGTCTTCATCTTGCAATTAAAATGAATTATGCACCATTAGTGATATCCTCCGTGCCACACACACACACACATACAGCGGCGCACTTCCGGAGGCGCTTCGGGATCGAAATTATTGTTCCGCAGCGTCCTGCCAGCTGGCTGTCTGGGACCGGTGTGAAGTCATTTGTTGAGTTGCGGATGCAAAATGCGACTGATCTCTCTCGCTTCTCCCTGTCGGGCTTCACTCACTTCACGGAAGGACCGTCGAGAAATGCTGCCGCCCTCTGCCGTTGCACCGGGAGAGATAAATTACGGCAAATTTTCCGAGCTAATGCGCCCATTTCCGTGCAAACACGGCGCCCTGCCCGGCGCCGTTTCCGGCCCGATGCATAATGAAAGCGCACGCAGGAAATGGAGGCCCCCCTAGCAGCGCTCGGTACGGTCTATTACCAGCGCGCGCCGGGTTCGGAAGATGAACCACACCTGGGCAGGAAGAATCTTTCTCTCTCTCTCTCTCGCTCTGTGTGAAGATTTTCTTTAATAAACGACCCATTCCCGGGGCGAAAATGAGACGGGAAATCAACTACACACCGATGCCAGAGGTCGGCCGTCTCTAGCGCTTTATGTTTTACATTATTAAAACGAGATACTTTCGGTGCCCTTATTTGAGGTAATTTACACCTTCCGGACCCCCACGCACGGAGTGTATTATCGGAGTTGCTTTCGACTTTTACGCGTTGTGCCGCGCTCCGCGGAAGGTTCACGATTTACGGCCGAGCAGGAAGATGAAAAACTAATCCGTTGAGAGTTGCGAGAGAGAAAAACCCAACCCATTCGAATCATGTTAAGGTTCTTTCCGAGACTCTTTCGATGTTTGTTGCTTCTTTCTAATCGAATCAAAGTGTTGATTTTAGCATTTTGTATACCTGAGCATCTCTTCAAAACTTCTATCCAAATTTTAGACACAGTTTTTTTGGTTTGGCATTAAATGTTTATGACCTGCTGGACACTCGCTCCTTTATTGTAGAACCTTTTGCTACAGTCGGAGTGCCTGGCGAGTCACTAACGATTTGATGATCATTTTGCAATTGTTTATTGTCATTCATACGAGGGGTGATCAAAAAGTTTGGGCTACTACAAGGGCTACTTATATCCGATTTTCGATTTTTTTGTGGCGTTAGGTAGCTACACATGTCAGTAATTTATTGTGAAAAGTTTGGAAATTTTGACAATTGGTCAATTTTTGACAGCTGCTTTGCTTGGACAAGATTTGGATCATCAGCGATTTTTGTCTCTTCCAAAAAATTGATGGCAAATACGAAAAATTGTGTGTGAAATACGAAATAAGGAGCTCGGACGCATTTGAAATGTTGACTGTGGCTTATGGTGACACAAAAGCAGCACTCAGCACCAAAAGGTTCAAAATGTTTTCAGAGGTCCGAGAAGATGTGAACGTCGAAAAGCCAAGTCTGGTCGAATGTGAACAGTTTTGCTTACAGTTTTCTTCGATTGCAGGGGCGTGGTGCATCATGAGTTGTTGCCAAAAGATAGAACGGTCAATAAAGAATATTTCCTGCAAGTTATGCGCAGTTCGCCCGAAGCAATCCGTCACAAATGCCCGGTTTTGTGGGAAACCCAAAATTGGCTGTAACACCCCTGGTAACAGATCGTAGTTTTTGCGCGATTTTTTTGCCAAAACATCACACTAATGATGCCAAAGCTACGGTATTCTCAAGATCTGGCCCCCTGTGACTTTTTTCTCTTCCGGAAACTGAAGGAGGCCATGAAAGGACGAAGCTGCGCTACGATTTAGGAGATAAAGACGGCATCGCCGATGAACCAAAACACGTTAAAGCAAAACAGCTGTCAAAAATTGACTGACTATTCAAAATAGCCGAAGGCCGAATGGCCTCGTACGGTGGTGGTTTTTGGTTCGAAAAATTCCGCCCGAAAATTTCCATTGTAATGTTGAAAGTTTGATGAGACACCACTATGTCCATATCGCGGAGATACTAACCAAATTACGTACTTTCTGTGTGCAGGAAAAGTGGCAAAAAACAATCGTCTTTGAATTCCGAACCGTTCGAACCGTCTGTCTGTCTACAAACGACTATTTAGTTATGCTGGCCGCAGATTCTTCCGATCTTCTCTCATCGGGATCATCAACTTTATGGTAAAAAAATCTAACAATTTAAACAAGCGTTGTCCGTGTCACAACCACAAATACGGTTGATGCCGATGGCCTTATACGGATTTTCCACGGACTGCCGATCCTCAGGAAGCGCCAGTGATTCAGATTCTAATATTACAATCTTTCCAAAATCGTTACTAAGCCCTCGTATCGGAATATCACGAACTGTTGGCAGATCCTTGCTCCGGCTTTACTCACTGCTTTATGCGCACTTTTCAAGTCTCCGTTTCACTCGTGTACTCGTGTACTCGTGTTTGTGAATGCACCTTCACTAAGCTGCAATTTTAGCGAAGCAAATGGCTCATTATATTCCTTCCGGGCCGGCATTGCCCGCAAGCGACCGGAAAAAGGATCTTACAGCTCTAAGTAACCCAGCAGGCCCCGCATCCTTCAGCAGCCCGCGTCGCGTCTGCCATCGCGGAAATGGCGGAACGTGCCCGGAATACTAAACGTGCCCTGCCTAAACGCACCATTAGCCGCCACTCGACGAGCTGGATTTGGCTCCTCTTCGCCGTAATAATGATATTGCATGCGTCGGAGCAATTTATGTACTTCGTTCCGGTTCCGGTGGCCATTTTTTTTTTTTTTTGGTTTTTGTTACTTTCTGCACCACACTAATCGATTGCGTTTGATTTTCGTTTCGTTCACTTCGCAGGAGAAAAGCCGTACAAGTGCTCGTGGGAGGGCTGCGAGTGGCGGTTTGCGCGGAGCGACGAACTGACACGCCATTACCGGAAGCACACCGGCGCGAAACCGTTCAAATGCCGGCACTGCGATCGATGCTTCTCGCGTTCCGATCATCTGGCGCTGCACATGAAACGGCACGCCTAAAGCAACGGCGGCAGCTGCGGCAGACTGTTCAAGATACCGACGGAGAGACGGGGAGAGAGAGCTTTACCGGAAGAGATCAGCGCAGCGGAGGAGATCAACGATGGCGACCGAGAGATAGAGAGAGAGAGAGAGAGCTTTTCTATGTTGGCTGAACGTGATACCAAGCAGTGCGTGAATATTGATTGGTTGAAAGCATAACGACGGCGGCGGCGACAACAACTACTAAACGAGCATTAACCGGCGAAAGTGGACCGGCCAGCGAAAGCAAGCGAAGTCGTCGGCATAATGATCGGCGCCACCGTCTCGGCACCATTAATGTATTTCCCATCGCACACACATCGTAAACATAATCATCCCGTCGTCGCGATCATCGAGTTCGAGCGAAACCGAAAACGGACAAACCACTAAATTAAACGGCACACAGGGAAATCGACAAAAAAACAACATTAAAAGAGAAGTAAACCACTCACACGCATACAGACCAGCTGCAGTTTCGGGTGCATGGAGGAAGAAACACATCAGCATCAGGTGGCGCACGGTGGTCTCAGCTCAGCCCAAAGTCCAAAGCATCAGGTTACCACCGGGAGTGGTGTGGTGGAAGCTGGTGGAAAACTCGCACCGAAAGCCGACCTTCCTTTCGGCTCGCCACTCCACTAGTGGTTAAGTGTTTCCGTACGAGTTAGCGTTCGTTTGGTTCGTTTCGTTTATTTAATGCTAAGCGTAAGGTTTTGTCATAGTTTCCATCTTTTCGTATTTCGTTTAACGTTCAACAGTGCTGTTATCTGTTGTGCTTTGTTTTTCGTTCTCGTTTTTGTTCCATTTTATATATGTTGAGTTGAGAGGCTGCAGCCAGTTTTTAGTACCAACCTTTCTTTTCATCATTCTTTTACACCACATTTTTTTGTAATTAGTATTATGTCGGCCCACGAAGTGCATTCCTCTTGGGAGAGAAAGTGGCAAAGCATAAGTATTTTCTAGGTTGGTCTAGGACTTTGTGTAGCGTTTGCTTCGATTGTGAAACGTATTCAAAACGTAGAAGGAGTTTTTCGGGCACATTCTGTTCCGTTTGTGTTGCCCACTTCCATTGTAATTTGTTGTTAGTGTCTAAATCTAGATCAATAATTGTTTAGCATAACATCTTAGACTTAGTTTGTAACGAAAGTGGCCATTAAACCATAAGTTTTTAAGGTTTATTGTTTAGCTTAGTTGTTTATTGTTTAGATTTCTATCGTACGGTATTCCATGTAAGAAGAGATAGTTCGAAATTAAACCCTTGAAAACGTGTATTATTTTCATTTTTTTATTATATCACTATAAATGTTATTAATCAGAGCGAGAGGGAGAAGGAAAGAGAGGGATAGCGGAGAAAAAACGGTCCCTTTTCGGACAAGTTCGACCCGATTCGACTAAACATCACTGCCAATACAAGCGATACCGTAGCCAAGTGCAACTGCGTGACTTTAAGGGCAGCGAAAGCAAGAAGCCCGTACTCTAGGGAAACACTCACAGTGACAGCAACAAAACTCACAATCACTTATCACACGGCGCGATTTTAATTCGCGTTACATCATCGCCACACTCTCTCGGAGGTTGATCTTCAGTTCAATTCCACTTCAATCGTTCTGCGGGAACATCCCTTCCTTATCTGTGGCTCGAACCTACATTAACCTTCCTGGCCGGGCACATTATCAAACACAAAACCTCCACCACACACACGCACACACACACCGAATGCGCTTTGCCGGATTGATTGCTGCTTTTATGATTCGGTTCGGTCGGATCATGCTCAGTATGTGGAACGAAAGTATACTTTATCGCTGATCGCTTTATTGTGGGTTTGTGTGCGTTGCCGGTTATGGTAACAATTTGTTCGCGGAAATCGGCAACAAGAAGACGTTATTTATAATCCTTAATCCGTGAGAACGTGAGGTTGTTTGCAAAATTATAAGAAATGCATTATTATCGACGTATTACTTGCTCACGCTAATAAGACTTGCCGCCGTACACGTTATCATCCGCACGGTTGGACGCTCAACTCATCTCGCACGACGCTGCACGCATCTAAACATCACTCACTTCAACTGTCGAACATCACAAGATGTCGGCTGTAATTCCTCAGTTGTCAGAGCCAGAGACGGCCTTTTTCTAAACAGTTGAGGCACCGAAAAAGAAGAAGTTCCATGTTGCGCCCGCGAGGGATGCACTGCCGTCCGTTGCAAGTGGGCAGCAGCTTTTAGTAAATTGTTGTGCGTAAACCAAAAAAAAACTTGACGGCATCGTTTTGGCTTGGTTTGGAATAGAAAAACAGAAAAACACACACAATAAAGACACTCACTCATCATGGTCACGGGCATGCATGCAAGCTGTGGAAACCTATCAAAGAAAAACGGAAAGCAAGAAAAAAATGTGAACTAAAACATTAACATAAATCTAACAACAACAACAACAAAAAACGAAACAATAGCGCGCATCACTAGCAAAACAACATTTTTATACGCAAACAAAGCATTGGTGTAAAACAGGAGAAACTAAATGAACAAACAAACAAGAACGAACGTAGCTAAACTTAAGGCCAGAAACAGGTTGAGCTGTTGTGGCGGGCGGCCGGCCCACCTATCGACGAACAGTATTAGCAGTGGCGGTGTTGGGGTAGCAGCAGCCCCAGGCTGTCTATTTTAGAGCAAAATTCATAACGAAAAATTAGCATAATTCTTGGCGGCGCGACAAAGGCAAACCACAAACCACAATGGACTAAAGCAGGAAACAGGAACCTAACTCTAACGCAGCGTCATCGCGCGCAAAACTCGATCACACACACTCACGCATGCGCGAAACCCTCGATCGCAGTGCTCTGAGTGGAAACCAAACAAAAAAAAAAGAACAATGTGTCAAAAAATAGTATTAACCAAAGACTGGATAAATTTTTAACGTGTATTTTAAAAGTAAACAAGAAAAGTGAAACCTAAAAACTCTCTAGAACAAAGGTGTCGAACCGAGCGGAAGGCGGCAGGAAAGGGTTTGCTGCTGCACTCCACACGTGTTACGGATTTGATTTGCTTGCGATTTTCGTGTGCAATCGTGTCACTTCTTGTTTCTTCCTTAGGCAAGTGCTGGCAATCCCTGCGCCATGTAGCTGCACCACCACAGAGTCTTGTTCAGTTGATCACTGTCATTCGCTCGATTTAAATTTTGGTTTCGTGAATTCCTTTCACATCTCTTCAACACTCGACATCGGCAGACGTAAAAGCTAGGGATACGCTTCCAGGATTAGAAAAAAAGCGGCAGAAAAGATAGCCGAAGCGAACAGGGAGACGAAGCCAAGGATTGGTTGACAGTGGACAGAAAGTAGAGTAGAAAAGATTGGATGTGGACATATATTTTTGAAACACATTTTCCCCCGACAAATAGTGAGCGAAGTGGTCAACAACACGCAGATTGAAACTGGAAACATTCACAAACACACACACACACACACACACCACATCACAGATGGACGCCAACATCTCTCCGACGGACGCCCCAGCGTTGGGAAGTCGAAATGGATAGTGTGACTCCCTCAAATCTTACTTCTTTAATGCACGAAACATTTTATTGTGTTTTTGTTGTTGCAACTTTAAGTCACGTCAGCCGATGGAATGTGGCCAATGTCTGGCAGCAGACGCGAATGCTCAAAGCAAAAGGCCTCGCGGAGCCTTTAATCCTGGTTCTTTTTTTTGTCTACCCCAAAAGTGAGTAACGGTTACGCTGTGGCCAGGCGAAACGAAAGTTTTCTACGAAATAAATCAATATGATGTAAAAATTAAAACAGGCTATCAAAACCTAAAACGTAAACTCAAACGGAGAACCAGCAGACGTAGACGCGTGATGAGATAAAAGCAAATACAATAAAACATAAAAGAAACGAATTTTATACCAACGATGAGCGCCAGAGCGGAAATGTGTCGGATGCAGTTCTCGACTGTAAGTGATCGCGTCAGTTCTGCCGCCGCCGCCGCAGAGGGGATGATGATAAATAGCCGCAGTACTCCACCACTGGAAGGATGTAGGGCATAGAAGGTCAGCTAGTACCGTGATGTGGGAACGGGAACGGTGTCGTAAACGGAAAGTATTATTTGCATTTGGTTTTGCGTACCGCGGCTTAGATCGCCTTATATTACTTGTTTTCCTACCGTGAAAAAACGGACTTAACCCTCTGAATGATCCTTTTTGCTAACGTACACATATTCTGCCGTAATTCTTCAAAACGGCCCCTCGGGTTTGTTTACCCGGCCAAAGTATCATTGCATTCCGATGGACTCTGCACATTCCGAACTTCCCGAACGCGTGTGGCCACTTCCTGGTGCAGGACACACCCCCCGGGGGGGCGCTGGTATCACTTCCGGGGAAAGACGAGGAAAATAATGGACGAAGGAGCGTAGCAAAGCGGGCGAAGTTGTGTGTAGCAAACTTGTAGCGAATTCTCTTTAGCAAAACTCGCCTCGCCATTTAGTCGACGGCCCTTCGCATTAGCTCTCTCTCTCTCCCTTTCTCTCTTTCTCTCTCTCTGTGCTGTGTCGATTAGCTCACTGTTCTTTCCCCGCACCAAAAAAGCTCCAAGGAGTCCTGTGTGCCCGTGTGTGTGTGTGTCGCTTCTTAGAAGGCGCGCTTGCTTCGATCTTCTCGGTTGCTGCATCCCCCCTCCTGTTGCTGTCTTTTGTCGCCAGCGTACTACTTACTCCAGTAGCGAACCGTAGAGAACCGAAAGTGGAACCGAATCCTGCGTGGTGTTTGGCTGTATATAGGAGAGGTTGGAAGTAGGGAACGGTGACACGCGTGAACACTTTTCCCGGGTGTGTACCGTACCGGCTAGCGTGGCGGCTAAATAGCTAAAGCAAATAAGTAAACCGTAAGTAAATAAGTGATATTTTCAAGTAGTTTGCAACGACGGATATCTAAAGCCGCTGCGCGAGGTGTTGATCGAAGAGAAGCAAGACGCAGATGCGCGAGTCAGACAGTAAAAGTGAGTGACGAGAGTGTAACAAGAGAATCAAAAGCGCGAAAATCCATGCAAAAAACATTGCATTGCAGTCAGCCAAAAAGAGGATGTAACGAGGTCGCATCGTGCAGGAACAGGAAAATCAAACGAAGCAGGAAGTGCAAGTAGGGAAAGCGGAAACCGGAAACGAACAGAGCAGAGCAGTGAGCAAGGAGCAGTATCAATCCCCACATCCCCATCGCCACACAACACAAAAACAAAAAAAACATGCATAGAATTGAAAAGAGAGAAACTAATGGAAGCTATTTTTTATGAAAGTTTATAACTGTAATTTTGTCTCTAGTTGATAGTGTGTAAACCGTGTAAATGACAGGACAAACGAGAACGACCCAATGGAACGGTTGAACCGCTGTAACGGAGAGCTACTGCTGCTGGCTGGTCGAAGGAGAGACCGATCGGTCCGAAGGAATCGGTCGCCCCGGGCTTAGTGAGGGACATCGAAGGATTAGAAGAAAAGATTCAGCCACCACCCAAAAAGGATTGCGAAGCTGCGTTTCATAATGGGCCAGCTTTAGGGGAAAATGCAGAGCAAAGCACTGCGAGCAAAGAACGGAAGACGATCGATCGATCGATCGATCGCGGTGCGGTGCGCGCCAAAGAAACGTTTCTGTTAACTTCTTCAACCATTTTTAGTGTGTCCGTGTGTGTTTGTGTGTCCGAAACGCTACCGAAACGCTTGTTATTACGCGCATTTGATTGAGGATTGTAAGAAAAAGAAAGAAACCGCGGCCGAGCTGGGTTGATAAGCATATAAGTATTCCATTCGTTACGTCACGTTGCCATGTGTTTTTGAATATTTAAATATAACGCTAAGTACATTACCATTACCGCAACCCGCATGGGGGAGCTTCGGTGAGCGCCGCGCGTAAGCATGTTGTGGGGTTGTGGGGCAGAAAGCATCAAATTAGAACATTATTGCATTATCGCCGAGGCGCCGCGCAAAGGTTTAGTAAATTTAAGAGAGCAAAATCGTGTGTTAGTAAATGTTGATCCCTCCCATCCCCCCCCCGTTCCCCCTCCGCCCTTTGCTTCCCAACCAACCGACCGATCCGGGTCGCTCCGGAGTCTGGAAGGGGCCATTCTTTGCGGCGTGTTTTGCGCTTTCCCTATCTGGCCGTACTCTGATTGGCGTATGTGTCGTTCGTGTGTCGTTTCGAATGTTGCGTTCCCGTTTGTTTAGCGAAAGCGAAGCGAAATTAAAGCCGAATATGCGTTACCGATGCGGCCGACCTACTGCCGTGTCCTCGGCCATTCGTTTAATGTTTCTGGCGCATTGTTTAATTTCCATCACTCAATTCACACTCTTCACACGCACACTACATTCGAAACACCCACAACACATTCGAAACTCTAAGTGGATCGCTCGACCAGCACCGAAACGGAGCGTCTTTGTCCCTTTGCAAAAAAACGGTTTATCTTCGTGCGAATTCATGTATCCGTTTTATGGCGACCGTAAACGTTATCTTTGAGCAAACGAAAAGAAAAAAACAAAAAAATTGTGACAGAAAAGAAAGGACACGAAAAACGATGTTTAAATTATACTTATCTGTAAGGCTTTTAAAGGATCATTACAACACACACACACAGAGCGTTTTATCGACTCATCACAGGTCCCTCTCCCGCATCGCACGCTTCCGGATCCCCACAAACGGCCCGTGTCTGCTGCAGGTGTGTTTGTTTCGGTTCGTCGTATGTTGAGTGATCGCGATCGCGTTGAGTAAAGTGCAGCAAAATTACATGGGGCAGGATTTAGTTGATGCTAACCACCATGCCGGCTCGGCATAGCAGGACTCGTCGAAATTCGAAAGGCTCTGTAACGTTGCCACGTGTCACGATCGGATTTAAAACGATGGGCGAGTGAACGAAAAAGCAAACGTGTGAGAGAGGGAGAACGATTTAGAAAAATTTTATCAATCACTCTTCCAATTAAGGTGAAGAAAATGCGGCAGACCGAAAAACAGTAGACCATTAACGCACACGTGGAAAGCGTGGAAATCCCTAGATCAATGTGTTGAGTAATGATGGCTCTTCTTTCCGTTTTCGTGTTTGTTAGAAATTTTTCATTATTTGCGAAACATCGATCAGAAGATCGCACGAGGGGGGGGGACAGAGCATGCGGCATTTCCATTCCAAGCATATTCAAGCATCCGTTTGTCACCCGGTTCCGTTTGTGTGCGTTTAAGTTTGCTAATTCGCTTAACCAGATTAGCGCCACACGGGTGCTGTGCGGCGGAAAGCCGCCGCCACGTGGCGTCCACTAAAAGCCGTAAGTGGAAGCCGAAACTCAACGAAACGTGTGAGTCCCGAAAGCGGGCCAAAAACGGGGGCGAGAGTCGAGGTTACCGAGCCTAGTTATCAACACAGCCAGGGCCGAGGGCGAGGAAGGAAAAGCTAAACAAACGAAAACCACACGCAAGACAAGACATGTAAAGGCGTGGGGGGAGGTTGTAAAGAAAGATGAACTAGATTGATTTAAAGTAGGTCGATGAGCACGAACGAGAAGGACGTTGTGCGGTGGACGCGAAAAAATGGGAAAATAGTAGAAGAAAAAAAAAAACAGGCGCATAAACGAACGAAGGGAAAATGTAGCTTATAACTCTGCTATGTGCATATTAAGTTTAAGAATGAAAAAGAAAAATAAACGTACGTTCCTGTTACAAAAATAAAATCCGCCAAATTCGTTGTCGTTAATGCCTGCAGCGGATCCGAAAACGAAACACCAAACTCCATTTCACATCACTGTTAGTGGGTTGCTTTCGGGCGGACCTTGAGTTACGACTGACGATCGTGTTTGCTGATCGTGTTTAATCTTTGTATGCTGCAAATGCTTACGCCTGTCGCAGAAGTCTTGTTGAACGAGGACGATACTCGCTTATACGAGGGGTGTTCAATAAGTTCTAAGACTTTTGCATTTCCGCGGGCTACATATGATCGTTTTTTTTTGTAGCATTAGGTTGCTATTCATGTCAGTGACTTATGGTGAAAAGCTCGGTTATAATAATCAGTCAATTTTTGACAGCTATTTTGCTTGGGCAAGATTTGGCTCATCGGCGATGCCGTCTTTATCTCCTAAATCGTATCGTAGCGTCGTCCTTTCATAGCCTCCTTCAATTTCAGGAATAAGGAAAAGTCACAGGGGACCAGATCTAGAGAATACCGTAGCTTTGGCATCATTAGCTTGTTGTTTTGGGCAAAAACTCGCGCAGAAACCACGATGTGTTAGCAGGAGCGTGACAGCCAATTTTGGGTTTCCCATAAATCCGGGCGTTTGTGATGGAATGAGTCGTGTAAATGGCGCATAACTTACAGGAAATCTTCGGTATTGACAGTTCTATCTTTTGGCAACAACTAATTATGCACCACGACCCTGCAATCGAAGAAAATTGTATGCAAAACTGTTCACATTCGACCAAACTTGGCTTTTCGATGTTCACATCTTGTCGGCTCTCTGAAACAATTTTGAACGACCGATAAGCATTACTTTTGGTCTCAATAGCTTCACCATAAGCCACAGATAACATTTTAAATGCGTCCGCGCTTTTAATTTTGTTTTTTACACAAAATTTAATAAAGAGTCTTTGCTATTCATTTTTTGGCAAAGGCAACCATCGCCGATGAGCCAAATCTTGTCCAAGCAAAACAGCTGACAAAAATTAACTGTTTACTCAAAATGGCCGAACTTTTCACCATAAGTCACTGACATGTGTAGCAACCTAACGCTACAAAAAAAAACGAAAATCGAACATACGTAGGCTGCGAAAACGCAAAAGCCTTGCGTCTAATGCAAAATGCGAAAAGTGGGCGCGAAAATGCAAAAGGCTCATCATCGTCATCATCATGCTACTGGAAGATCGCAGTACTTTAAGCTGCTTAAAAAAAATTAAAACGGCGATTTTAACCAAACAAATAAAGAGCGTCGGAGGACTTTAAGAAACCTCGAACTTTCTTTAACTGAACTGAAACACAAGAAATTTTGGACGAAAATGACACGCAAACACAACGATTCGTAGATCAGCTGAATGTGTCTCAATATACCATATCCCTACGTATGAAGGCCCTGCCAAAGTTTCAGAAGAGTGGAAAATGAAAGACAGCAAAAAAACCGAAGAACCACATGTGAAATTCTGCTCGCCGTGGTACAATAGGAAGTCGTTTTTCCCTCAGATTGTGATCGGGAACGGAAAAAGGATTCATTTTGAGAATCCTTAAAAGAATCTTCAAAATGTGGGTCTATCCGGGTCAATCATAGGTCAACCATCAACTTCATCGGTAAAATCAGTTCGATTCGGCAAAAAAACAATGTTTCTGGTGGGACAGGAAGGATGTAGTGTACCACAAGCTCCTAAAACCTGGGGAAACCATTATTACAGATCGATTCTAACCACAAATGATCAATTGTTACCATGCATTGATCGTAAATCGACCAGAATGGATCAGAAGACAAGGTACCATTCCTCCTTGACAATGTGCCTTTTTTGAAACAAATCTACTTTCATGGTTTTAGACCAGGTAATTGCGACAAAGAACTTCTTGCTCAAGCTTACCATGGCGATTGTCTTTTGGTTTGAAGGTAGAGCGAGATACATTTTTCACTGTGTTTTCTGTGTTACAACTCAAACGTTAATTTTTGTTTAACTCTCGTCTTATTTTGAATTATAAAAATTATAATGTTTGTTACAGTATCGCAGCTAAACGAATTGAATTACTATCAGAATTCCTATCGATCTTTTACTTCACTAAATCACAATTCCTCGCGAATTGCTTGTGAAATTTGAAAAAACCTTTCAGAGAAGAAGAATTTGATTCGACGTTCGAACCGTTCCGTTGGTTCCGGGAAGGTCGCAGTTAATCTCTGCTGATTTCGATGCTACTATCCCCCACACGGTCTTAAACGGTCGGGCATCGTGAGCCCGCCTTGGCTTCGGAGCACCCTCGAGATCAGTGCGGATCTCGCAACTCCCCGGCCGCCAATCAAACCTGACACACGGGGCTGATAAGACGATGCAAGCGCCGCTCTGCGCCGGTGTGCGTGCGTTTGTGCTCGTGTGTGTTGGTAGGATCGGTGATCGCCGATCGATTGTCCCGTTTCGATGCTGTCAAAACGCAACATTGGCAGCTCGGTAGCGCAAGGTAGCCGAGAATGAGCTCGCTTTGGTGGTACTGCTAGTGAGTAAAGAAAAGACCCCTCCCGTGGCTTCCGGTGGCGCGCTGAGTGAGTTGAGAAGTGAGTTATGCCCAACAGGCACCCCCCCATCTTCATCTTGATCACCTTGCAGCTTGATCGCGTTCAGTTTGCTGGCGTGGCTGGTGGACAGCCGGCGGGAGGCCAAGTTTAACTGCACGCTGACGGCCAACTACTACGACTGCCTGTTCCGGGATGTGGTGATCCGGAGCGAACCGGAAGCGGACAGCATCTTTTTCGGGGTGCAAAACTTCAACGACACCAGCATCGCGTTCCGCGACTCGTCGATGGTGGTGCTGCCGAAGAAGATCTTCGAAACGTTTCCCGCCATCCAGTACCTGTCGAGCGATGCCTGCCACATCCAGAAGCTGCTCGGGGGCACGTTCGCGAACGCGCAGCGCCTGCAGGAGCTGCACCTGTACGACAATCGCATCAGCCGGCTGACCAACTTCGTCTTCAATGGGGCGCTCCAGCTGGAGATCCTTTCGCTGTACAACAACACGATCAAGCAGCTGGACGA
>NC_069144.1:36362877-36379525 GCF_943734635.1 Anopheles cruzii | reverse complement strand
CAAATATTAGGCCAATCGTGGGCGCGACTATCGCACGCCTCAGATTTGCACCGCAAGCAGCATCCTGCCCGGCTGCGGAGGTCAAGAGCACGATGTCCGCCGCCGAGTGGCCTGAAGTAACCCGTTTCGTCCGGGAGCGATTTGTTAATTTAAGTCCTCGGCTTTTTTGACTCACTCATCGTGCCCTTCAATCGTTCGTGCAATCAATCTTGACTTTCACCGCTCGGTTCACCTCACGACCAAACACGGCTAGAGTGTAAAGGGTACGACGGGGACACGGTCCCGGTCCGCCCGGAAAGTAACACATCGCTCAATAAGTCCGTAGGATAGCTTATAAAACAACAATATTTTGATATAATTTGTATTAATTCATCAACATAGTCTCCTTTTAAGGCGATACAGTCAGTCCAACGTTTCTCTAACTTTTCGATACCATGTTTGTAGAACGATTTATCTTTCCCTTCAAAATATGCCTCAGTTTCGGCGATGACCTCCTCATTCTCGATCCAAATCTCTTTCCCTGGAGCATCCTTTTGAGATCCGAGAACAGCCAATAATCGCTGGGGGCCAAATCTGGCGAGTATGGTGGATGGGGCAACAATTCGAAGTGCAATTCATTCATTTTCACCATCGTTTTCATTGACTTGTGACACGGTGCATTGTCTTGATGAAAGAGAATTTTTTTCTTCTTCATGTGCGGTCGCTTTGCGTCGATTTCAGCCTTCAATCGTTCCAACAATGCCATGTAATACCATTCCGACGTGCACCACGATGCCGACCGTGTCGAACTCGTTGAACGGAGGCCCGAACGTTTGCCCGTCGATACTTCCGATCGGAGTGATCGTGCGAAACCAGGGTTGAAGTGTGCTACATTCCACCCGAACGGATGAGGGGTCCCGCGTGTAAGTAGTGTTCTTGTGAGTTGTCAGCAGTACAGCGCCATTTTTTGTTCCATTGGCGGTCACGTTACCCAACTCAACAACGGATTGCTCCTGGAGCAAGGTCTGAGTATCCTCGGGAGGGCGCCATATCGAAAGCATAAACACCTTTTTCGGTTCAACCGGATCCATTAGCCGTACCTTCAGCAGGGCCGTAACGGAGGATCGATCTGGTGGCCGATTGTCGAGCTGCGCCTTGACCCGCTGGTGGATTTCGTTCTGCAACGCTTCCTGGCGCTGCTGCTGGAACCGGTCGATCAGGGCTCTCTGCGAGCTGCTCAGATCGATCTGCAATGACACAATGGAATGAATGCACTGTCTGGCCAGTTGAGGAATAGTGGCGCGCACTACACTTACATCCAAAAACGAAACATCGAGCCCATTCTCCAACTGCTCCTGCAGTTCCTCGCACGACGTTGCTTCCGTGAGGCGAAAGTTCCTATTAACCGCGATGGTCCGCCGTTCCGCTTCGAGCTCCTGCTGTACCCGATTGTACAGCTTGTGCAGACTGTCCAGCTGGCCAGACTCGTTCCGCTTGCTGTGTCTCAGCTGCATCCGCTCCGAGCGCAGTGTCGACGGTTGGCCTTCGGTCGTTGATTTTTCAACGAACACCAACGGGTACAAACGCACGACGATCGCCCGGAAACGACAGACGAGTCCACCCCGATCGAGCACACTGTTGCACGGAATCGTGAACGGTGCCGGGTGCCGATAGTAGCCCAACTTTACCATCCACCGTACCCGTCGGGTGGCGTTGGCGTGAATCTTCAATCGAACTTCCGGCGGTACTTCCAACGGTGAACAACCTTCGCTATGGTTCGTTAGCTCTGCACCCTGGATCATGAGCTTCGTTCCGACTGTGATCTTCCCTCGTGCGACCGCACTGGCAAGCGGGCCATCGATGGTCGTGAGCACCGCGTACCATCCATCGCTCAACTCTAGCCCATACCCGATCCCTCCGTCGACCGGAAAGACGCGTGACACGAACAGCACCATCCTGCGGCTGGCAATGTCGTCCTTCTCCAGCATTCGCCTCAGCGAAGACCGCTGCGACAGGTCAATCTCGCGGTGGTACCGGTACTGCAGCTGCTGAAAGACATTGTCCGGAGTGAGGACACCGGTGAACCGATTGCCAAAGTTACGCTCCAAAGCACTCAGTTTGCTAACGATCCACCGCCAAGCGTTTTCCACCCAACCGCACGGCACCAGCCTTGGGTCGATGCCGGGTGTGGCTAGGAAGGCCAATTTTAATTCCTCCAAACCGACTGTCGAATGTTGGCCGAGCAGCAAACAGGCTTCCCCTTCGGACCCGAGCGGCACTCCCGTAACGTTACTATTGCATACAGTTTCTCTGTTAAAACGAGAGAACGGAACGTTATCAGGGGAACACCAGAACCTAAGAGTTCGTCCACCTATGCTACTTACCCGTAAAGGTCAATCATATTGAACCGAAAATCTATCGCGTTCTCCACCGTGACATCCATCGCGGGAGTCACAACCGAAGCTGCTTCCGGCCGGGTGCCGTGCCCTACAAACTGTTCCATCGGAATACGATCCTTCCGTAGCTTTTTGGCACAGAACAGTGACACCACCGGACGGCACAACGTGACCGGTTTGTTTTCCACAAATTCGCGCTGCTTCTGCAGTGCCACTAGACGCGCACTGCGAACGGCTTCCGGTGGACCACACACCGGTTCCTCTGCCAACAGCTTCGGTAACAGCATCTCGGGGAAGCTATCGTCCCAAGAGATACCGCCAAAAGACTTGTTGGTTTTAGCGTTACCGCCGTCAACCGTCGGTATGGTTTGCGTCTTGGGAAGCGTTTCCGCTTTGCTGAACAGCTCATGAAATTCACTATCATCGAGCGCGGCAAAGTACTGATCAACATCGTGCACGGCGGCCGCTGTGGAAGTTAGTGTGGCCGCTGGAGTGCTCGTGTGTTGTCCCATCACGGTCGGATTGAGTTTCGACGTTTTCGTCGGTGTTCGAGGATCCGGCGAATGTTTACGTTTGCGGTCAGCGACTCGGTGAGGAGAATCGCATCGCACTTCAACACGCTCCGTCAGAGGCTTGACTTGGCCAATTTTTGCACCCGATGCAAGGTGATGAAGCTCCTTTACACGGGAACATGCCTTCGGTGTGTCGGGTGGTTCATTTTCTCGGTCGAAATCGCTCCACATTTGTTTCGCTCTCTCCAGGGAGCGGCTCGACACGGTGATGGCCGTACCGCTTGCCCGCTTAAACATTGGGAGGGCACCATAATGCTCTTGCTCTGGGTGCGCTGTGGGCATATTTTCCACCGTTCTTTTGCCGTCCGGCGCCTTTGATCCGGCGGCTGTACTGAACTCGCCTAACGTTGGTGCTCCTTGAACAGTTTCACATTCATTTTCTACTTCGTTAAAGATTGCCCGCGCTCTTTCGAGTGCCTTCTCCGAAACGGATATCTTACTACCGCTGGCAGTACTGAAACCTCCGCCATAACGAGTTTCGTGTATCGTACCACTGGCCTTCGCTTCCTCTTGCCCGAATATTTGCTTTGCCCTGTGTAGGGCGTTAGTCGGCACCGACTTTGAACTACCCGCGGCCATACTGAATCCCCCGCCGGTATCAGTGGGTTCTGTTTTAAGGAACATATTTGGATTGTCCATCGGTACTTCTTCATCGGCGAAGAAAGATTTTGCTTTTTCGAGAGCTTTCGCCGAAATGGCTATTGCATTACCAGCAGCGGTGCTGAAGCCAGCGAAATGTGGCATCGGGTTTATAGCTGGCTTTCGTTCACTGGCCCCTTCCACGCTTCCCTCCGATGCCTGTAGATCCTCGATTTTGGGTTTCATATCCACTTCAAGAGAGACCTGTATGTCCTCTTTATATTTGGCTTCCTCCTCAGCAAAAAGTGCTTTCGCCTTCTGAAGAGCCGCACTCGAGATGGCAATCGAACTTCCACGGGCGGTAACGAATCCAACGTGCACGGGAGGTTCCGGAAGCGTCCGATTTTGCAGTGTCACTTGTTCAGGGTCTACTTTTTCGACACAACACATTGTGGTGCTTGGAGGTTCGAACAACTGTGGGACTTCAGAATGTTGACCAAACAATAGCAAATCGGTGTCCTCTTCCAGCAACTGTGTTACTGGTATCGGATCAGCAAGGTCACCGTGCGCTTGATCGTCATCGAATGGTGTTCCTACTTCGTCCTCGCTGGAACTATCAAACGAATAACGAAATGACAGCAACATTGGTGAAGCTGGCTCAAGGGTTGTCAGTGAAATTTGTGAGGACAAATCAGCTGTAAACCCGTAGAACGTAGGCTCACGTTCGATGGACTCGGACAACTGCTTTTCTTTCTTATTCGCTTCTGCTTCTTCGTTTGGACCGGCAACACTTGCACCACCGACGACTTGCGAAAAGAAGGTAGATAATTGGGTGAGATTTGCCTGAATGTGGACACTGGTGTGCTGGAGGGCATCGGCACCATCCAGTGACGTTTCTCCATCACTCTCAAAATTGCACGTTGCACCGGATATTTCGGAACCACCTAAGGATTCATCATCCGACACCGAGTGGTGTCCGGTTCGGGAGGATTCGTCCGATCTATAGCTTAACCGGCGTGCTTTTAGTTTGCGCTTAACATTCTCATAAACTCGAACCGTAGGTTGACGTTGTACGGCCATTGGCGGACTGGCAATGTGATCCTGCAACTGAAGCACCTTTCGCCGGCAGCATTCTGAATTTATCAGCGTAAAGTCAATCTCTTCCACTTCGTCCGAGTCGAAATCGCGCTCAATTGAAGCCACGGTATCCATAATGGGGAAGGGAGCAAAATCTAAAAAATTAATTCAATTCAATGATTGTCCGACGTTTTCTTAACCGTATTTTGTTGATTATAAATACCCCTAACTACTGGAACAATTGACGCAACAGCGCTCTCTTCTACTGGTGCTGGATTCATGGAAGGATCACTACGATCTGGCTCCTTATTATCGTTCTCTAACCTCTCAGCCGCGTTCAACATTCCCGTCAGTTGTGTGTCGATCTCTAACTGCGTGAAACTGTAATTATTTTGTTTTATTTCCACCGTTTCAGCCTCCACCGTTTGCGGTGCGGCGACATTGGCCCGCCTCTCCAGCTCGGCGACGGACAGAAACTCTCCGAACGTGTCAGTATCTAAATCTTGCGAAGGCACTTTACTAACACGAATGGCATTTGCTTGTTCCAGCAAAAGCGCACCGGCCAGTGGATCGCCGGTGACCGTTTCGAACCGGTCGCCTGTGTCGTCATTAAAGTAGAAGGCTAAGAGGTTAGCTTTTGGCACACCGCCAACGACGGGACATTCTGCACTTGGTTCCGGTGGTGGATTAGATTCCTCATCGGTACTGGGGTCCCGTGAAGCTTCAGACGTGCCGGGTGCGTCGTTTTGCGCTTGATGAAGGGCTAAACGATTGAAGGAGTGTTTGTGGCGCTTTTTTCGCTTTACCACTTCCGGACTGGCTGGTACTTCCTCCATTTCGCTGAACCGACTGGCGCAAAATTGCCCGCCACTGTTTTGTTTTGTTTTGATTCGCCAGCGTTGACAGCCAGCGTTGACAGCCAGCTTTGACAGCTGTCAACTTAGAGATCCTACGCTGAAAACAGCACACAGGAATCGGCGTTACGGCAGCATCAGTAATTATCTGCTATAGCTGTAACGTAACTTAACCGATTGTAAAGGGTGAATTTTCTGTTAAGTAAGGATTTATATATCAATTACCGCAAAAGCATCAAATAACATTTTTTTCATTTCATTTCAATTACATACAATTTAACAAACTTTCTGATGTATTGAAGTACATCTCATTTCCAATTCTTTCTGAAATGCACAGCCATGCTGAGAATCTCTACATCTTCGTAGCGTTACCAGTCGTTACAATACGTCAGAATGTCCTCGAACGCGTAACGCTTTGGGCTGTAGAGAACCTACAAACGTTAAAGTACTTTGAATCTGATTTTAAAATTTTCGCTATGCTTCTACTGTCGTTCTGTTTTAACTTATTGTATTTTTGCTGTTTTTCTAAATGTAATACTTCGAGTTACTTGTTTTCTTGTTTACTACGTGAATTGAACTGAAATTCGAATTTAGTAACGTTTTGGGTCGTTTTTGGAAAGTTACAGAAAAGGGCATGCTAAAAACTTGTTCACACTTCACTAGACCTTCATGACCTTCAGCACTAAGCAGGGTTCAGAAACGAGCGGGCAATGCGAAGATCAGTGGAAGAAAGATGAATAGCAAAACATCCTCCAAGAAGGTACAGCAGGTACGCAGCATATGGCCACGTTCACGGTCCCCACGGTCGCTGTTGCATAATAAGCTGCATTTTGATTTTCTGCCGCATCCCAGTTCATCGCAACAGCGCAAGAGACAAAAAAGTAAACAACTACCATACGTTGGGCTGCAAAAATCGAACACCGAACTGTGTGGCCGCGGTCTGCATAATTAAGCAAAGACGTCCCAGTTCGCACCTGGCACGCTGCATATTAAGTTCATTAGTGAGTGCACTGCGTCAGCCGCAAAAAGAGAGAGAGAGAGAGAGCGAATCTAGCTTGTTAAAGGGAAACAGAAGAGAAAAAATTGGCGCCCAGCTGACACCTGCTCGACGGTGGTCGTCGGAGATTTGACAAACCCGAGCAAACCGAAAGGCCAACATCAAAAAACGGACAAACAACGTACGAATCGACGAACCTGGAAACAACAGCCACACAGCAACAGGAGCAAAGCCACACACAAAATACCCTTCGATCCTGTTTTTTTCATCTCTCTCTCTCGATCTCATTCTGGCCTGGCGTTATTACGGTGCAGGTTTACGAAGCACCTGTCCTAGCGCGATCGCGATGCAGGAAGCCCGCAACCCGAAATCCTTCGAAAACGACGTGATAAGCATCTTTTTATATGGCTCCATTTGCGTGCGTGCGCCGTTGCTGGCCGGGCACCTGGTTGGCTCAAGGCATCGGAGGGCCGGCTGCACGGAGCGAGTCACAACGGCCTTATACGGTCCGCGACTCTTTTTTAAAACGACTTCAGATGAACATCTCCCCTTACGCCCCGCCGATAATCTTATGTCTTACAACAACAAAAATTACGATATTTAGAAATGGTTCATTTCTGGAGGTAAGCATATGAGACAGAGAATATTTTAGAAGTTCGTTTTCGAAATAAGATTTGCGTTCGTCCATATGCGATAGACGTTAACCTTTACGCAATATTTTGTGAATTGGCTGAAAGGTAAAATTAAACATTAAAGAACCTTAATTGGAGTTCTCCAAAAATGACTCAAGAATTACCATCTTAAATTTTCTTGATCGATGTGCAAATGTTTATTCATTTCTGAAGCACTTTTTCGGGTTTGGAATGTGTACAAAACTCAGCGGTTTAACGAAATGTAATCATTCACTTCTTTAATTAAATGAAATGCCAATAAGTGGTAGGTTCTAACTGTTTACGATCCCTTGCCCTTAATATTATCATTGATCGTTTATGTATCATTATGAATGAAGGTGGAAGGATCAAATATTTCGTGTAGTACTTCTCGATCCCCATAAATTTGCCACTTCCGATTGTACCATATGCCGAATGAAAAAACAAAATGATATGCGACCGAACGACAACCGAGACGCAACATTATTATGAACCGCGAACACATTCTCGCTTTCAGCTACTGTTCGGTCCAGACCAACCGCTACCGTCCGAGAACAGCTGCTGGCACTGGTCAGTGCCGCCAGCCACAACATATGCAACCGTTTAGCTAAATACTCCGAAAAACCACACTATTATAAACGCCATCAGGTTTGGTGGTCCCGATTGTTTCGCCCGGAGCCACCCAACCTAACGATAGCGGTGCCAGGGCCGAGCTAACCGATGTAACGGTGCCACCATCAAACGAATTCCGGTGACGAAAAAATGGGTGAGTAAATTCAAAATGCTCACACACCGCACCGCACATAAATCATGCAACCGGGATGCGGTTTCCACCGAAAAAAAACACTAGAAACCACCACGCGGGTCGAGCTCGGGCAAAAACAATAGTAAAAAGGGAACAAAGATGGGCCGACAAAGTGCAACATCCCGGTCGCGGTGTGAAGCTCGTTGAACTGAACATTTTGCATCGACTCGCATTGTTTGCACCATCGGGCTCGGGCCGCGGATCGTGAACCAACTGGAAACAAACTAAACGAACGGAGCATAAAATCAACAAACCTCGGGGCCTCGGAGCCAATCGGTTCATAATTTATTCGCACACCGCAGCTAATCCTTCGAATCCTGGCCGACTCTGTAAGTGGAGCGGAAACAACAACAAAAAAAGTGCGTGCATGGGGGGGCGGCCCGGAAATCATAATTCCCTCAGCGATCGTGCGTGCGAGGCGCACGTTGTTTGGTTCGCATTGGCGCTTTGGCGTGTTTCAGCAAAACCGTGGAGCGCGTACGGCGACAAGAAAGCCCAATCCAGCCACCAGGATCATAGACTCCCTTTTTTTGGGGGGGCCGGTTGGCGTGGTCGCAAGACGGCAAGGCAAGTGGTTTCACTTAAGCAAAGAGCCCCCGAAAGGCTAAGATAAGAACGCCTAACGGCCACCCACCCGGCAGCAATCGGGTATATGAGGAATGAATGAAGAAAGAAATCCGGCGCCCTGTTATCGCCGCTTGAAGCGACGCTGCTTTCGGTGCTGGTAAATCCTTCCGTAATTGAAAAGGATAAAGTGCAATAATGAAAGTTTGAGACGAAGCAGCCGCCGGCGTGGAAGGTGTGGACCGGCCGTGAGTACGTGAGCCGGATCGGATTGGGTCAAATTTGGCCCGGGCGGACGAGGTGAAACAACATTGCTTGTGCTACCTTTCGGGACGGGCGGGCTGAGACCCCCGTCCCCCCCCCGAGCAAGGTGGGACATCTCGGACCTGGGGCGCTTGCTGGGCAATATGTTGGGAGTAATTTTTTCTCCCCTTCTCTGCCAGTGCCATTCCTTCGCCATCGTCGTCGCTTGAACCATCCAATTATCAGATTATTGTGTTGGGCTCCCTGGCTTCCCCCTTGCCGATAACCCGTTGCTGGGGCTAGGCAGAAACCGGAACCGGAAGCTAACGAAAATATGAAACTAAACAGATGTCACGGACGGTACGGTAATTCGGTTTCGGGTGCTCCTTGACGTGCCGTGCCGGGCAGAGTGGTTTCTTTTTGGGCCCGCCAGCCGAGGATTTCCCGAGACGACATTGATTAGACATTGGAAAGCGACCTTTTTTTTGCCGTGAAAATGATTTTTCCCTCGTCGGAAAATATGAATGCTTTGAAGCGCATACATTGCTCTAAATTATAATTCAAAACCGAGCTCGGTGTACCAATTGAAACGGAGAGACAATATAAAGCGTGGCTGTATGAAGAATTTCCATGTCCATTCCATGCGCACACACAAATATATAGGAAAATCGCTACCTCATTTAGTGGCCATTTTCCCGGCAGTGGCGGCGGGGGCAAAACTCCTACTCCCAGCACTCGGAAAAGCGCGGATAATGGCCAGTGTGGATGGAAATTCTAACGTAAAAAATAACGCTAACGAAGTGGTTGGCGGTGGAAAGAGCAATAAACGGCACCAAACACAACAGGGACGGTTTTGTAAGCCAGTGCGACCGGAAACCGAGAAAACCCGAGCACCGGAGCGTGCACACCCTTCGGCCCCGGAAGTGCCTCCGGGCGCGACCACCGGCAGCAACACAAGTTGTTAATAACAGTTATTTCATTTCATAAATGGCTGCGGCTACGGTGGCAGATCAAGAATTAAGCTATCTGCGAGCGGGAATAAAAGCCGGAAACTCGCGAGCCAACCGGCGAGGAATGCCGGTGGCGCGAGCCAGAAAGGATGCGAACCGAGGGCACGATGGCCGGACGGCCCGGCAGTGGTAATAGAGCCATCGGCGAGTGCGACGATGCGGCAAGAATCCCGGGCATCCCGGAAAGTCGGAAAGTCTTCAAAGGCGTCTTCCACGCTGAAGACGCTGTCCGTTTGGCAGCTTCCAGCCAATTATGTAATAAAAGGAATTCACAAAAATGTAATAAGAAGCAAGTTCGATGGACACGGGGCTCGGCAAGTTACAATGGACAAAACAATATCCTCGCGGGCTTTTCGCCGACGGCCGACGGCCGAGCAGATGCCGAACGTCGTGGCGCGCCCGGCACGAACGAATAGCTCGCATACTTGCGCCTTGAAGCAGCAGAAAGCAAACTTTGGCCCGACCACGACGACGACGGCCCGACGATGAAGTCATTTTTCCGGGCTTGCCAACCCGAGCGCACGGTATTTAATTTGTTGCACTAAACTTTAAATTAAATTGACTCATTTTGTGGATCATTTGTCGGTGGTCGGTGTTGGAATAAAAACCGGACACCCGGGTCACCCGGCAGCATGCAGCATGTTGGCCGCCTCTGTGGGTGCTAAAAGTTTGTCGCACTGATTAGAGGATCAACGACGATGAACGGTCCCATTTTAAAGGAGCCGGCTACGTCTTCGCGACCCAACGGACGACGGCGACTGAGCTTTGACCGTCCGAACGACTGTAAGACGGGCAAATGTCCAACCATTTTGAGGACGACGGAATGTTTTTGTCGCCTGACGTTTACTTGGCTAATTGATACAAGTCGCAAGATTATGGTTTTATTAAAAAAAGGGCGGACAAGTGGACTATAATCCGCACACAATTAAATTAATGTCTTTCGAATGTGCTGCAGATACGGCGCCAACATTTACAGGCCATTACGGAGGAGGCCAGGGCCTGAAAGTATCCGTCAAGACAGGCGAACGCGTAGTTGAAGCTTGTGATTTTCTTTGTATTAAAACATTACGCCTGACTTCAAATGAACATGTTGTGAACTGTCCAAAAGCTGAAGTCTAGTTAGATAGTTAGAAGTCCAATAGATCACTTATTTGGAGTGTTTTTTCGTAGTTTGACCACTCCAAATTGCAGTTCAGTAACGCTCCAATCTTAACGTTCCCATTGACGTGGCAATCCCTATGAGCTAACGAAATTGCAGCGAACCGTTTCGGGACCCTAGGGCACTGAAATCTCTACATTGTAGCCTGTCTTGTGTTGTTTGTTATTAACGATGCGTCTGTGGGTTGTTCACCTACTTGTCACAAATGGCGTGAATCCTGTTAGAAAGTATTCAAACACGGGCCGCTGTCCGTCCGACATCTTCCCTGGAGACAGGAAAGGTCTCTTCCAGTCTGCAGGACTTGTCTCTTTCAAGCGAAGAAGAATTACTGCTCAGTTGTTGTCCCTTCACAAGCTCCTTCACAAATTCTAAGTGTTAACGACACAAGACCTATTGTAACGCTTGCTTTAAATTTACAGAAAAATTCACGGACATAAAACTTCAAATCATTAAACACACAATAACCATTTTATGTGATAAATGATAGATTGACAAATATATTTTTTATGTTTTATGACTAAAACATAGAACATCCTGTATTGTCTATGTGTCGTACGTATAATCTCTGTTCGTCCATTATTGATCATAACATGTCTATTCGTCAGTGTCGTAGTGTCCTTGACCTCGCGTCCTTTTAATGTCTGGTTACCGGTTTTTTGTTCTCGCTTCGCCAGTAGCTATTCAGGTTAGCTAGGGATTTTTAAGGTCAGCTAATTTTTACCTCTTTTTGTGTCAACTAGGCTCCGCTGCCCATTGTTATACTAATAATAAATAAATACAGGGTGAGCCGAAAAAACTGCAACAAACTTCAGACTGCTGTCATTTCTAAACCTCTCGTCCGACAGCTGTCAGATTTATTCCAGTGACAGCTCATTATATTATTTACAAGGGTGCAAAAGCATTTTGCTGGAAATTTGTGAGAAAAAAAGTTATTCGTAATGGAGTACAAGCGTAACAGTGTGATTTCATTATATTTGGCTGGAAAACCACAAGTGGCTATCGAGCCCTCCAGCATTTAAATGTTAATAAATCATTTGTGTCTCGTACCATCGCTCGTTACAGTGATACTGGTAACGTAGCCTGACGTCAAGGAAGTGGACGAAAAAAAACAGCAACATCACCAGAAATGGTTCGAAAAGTGAAGAAGCGACTTCATCGAAATCCGTGTCGCAGTGGCCGAAAAATGGTTCGTGCGCTAAACATATCGCAATATGCCATTCGGAAAATATTGCAAAATGAGCTTGGACTAAAGCCATTGAAGTCCCAAAAAGTGCAAGTTCTTACCGATGCACAAAAAACAGGTTAGGCTCGAAAGAGCCAAAGACTTGCTTCGCTTGGCCGCAAGTGGTAAACTGGCAAATTTGGTTTTCTCAGATGATAAACCATTCGTTATCCAGCAGTTTGTAAACAAATAAAATGATCGTGTTTACTTGCCAGAGAGGTCAGCTGAAAATTTACACCTTCGGTTGGCCACCAGAACTCAAGCGCCGGCCATGGTGGGGGTGTGGGCCGCCATAACAGCCGATGGTCGCTATCCGCTCGTATTAATCGATCGTGGCGTCAAAATAAATGCCGAATATTATCGCAAAATATTCTGAAGAGTGTATTGCAGCCTAGGGCACGCAAACATTTCGATCGCAGACCTTGGACATTCCAACAGGACTCAGCACCATCGCACTCAGCACGCGCCACCCAAGAATGGTTAAAAAATGAGGTTCCTCGCTTAATTTCCACCGCACAATGGGTACCAAAATCTCCGGATGCCAATCCGTTGGACTCTTGTGCCTAAGGTATTTTAGAAAGCAAGGATTGAACTAAAAAATACCAAACTTTCGATCACCTCAAGCAAACGCTTCGCCGAGAATGGGACAAAATACCGCAGAGCCACTTGCGGGCAGCGTGTAACGGTTTCATTGGCCGTTTGAAGGCCATAATTCGTGCCAAAGGTGGCCAATTCGAACAAACCTAATTTGTTCTAAAATTTTATGAAATTTCCAACATTTTTTGCTTTCATTCAATAAAATTGAATCAAAAATGAAAAAATATGGCGTTTTACTTTGTTGCAGTTTTTTCGGCTCACCCTGTAAATAAATAAATAAATAAATAAACATCTTCAAAGCGATTGAATAAAGGATGGAAAATTTCAATACCTTTGAGCGTCGCTTTAATACAAACATCGACAAAAATATGTTGCGTTAAAATTAGTTCCAAATGTGAAAAATAAAAGTTAGAGTAAACGAAACCCCATTTGGGTGACAATACTGGGTCATCTGCCAATAAATGTCTTACGACTGCGAAGGGAACGATGCTCTGCTGTCGTCCAGCCAGAGGCCGGTGACTCACCAACCCTCACCATGGCCCATAATTCAATGACTCATAATGATGATTGTAATTCAGAACTTCCTTCAGAACGCACCATCCGCACCCTGTCACACCAAACGTCCCCCCAGCCGTCCCCAGGACTAACGACATAAAATGGGGTTCTCGCGTCACTCCGCCAGCTGGCCCCGAATAGGGCCACCATCATGAAAGTATTTCGGAACAGATTAACATAAAATTATCCCAAAACGATGTGGTTTAAAGTTTGTTTCAATTTTTCTGCTTCTTCACAGAGCGAGCGACACATTTCAAGCGACGACGACGACGAAATGTGCCTCAACAATTATACCAATCGGTAACCGGTCCAGCTTGCCGATGCAAATTTTGCTCGATAATCTTTGGGGCGCCTAAACGCGGCGAAACGCATGAAAGCAAAACAAAATCAGATCATATTTTGCTGCTCGCCGTTCAATTTACGGTCCACCTGCACCGGTCCGGGGCCATCCATTTTCGGTCGCCCCGGGAGAAAAGCCCAGCTGCTGCTGCTGCTGTCCTGCCCGAAACTTGTTTTGGCCCGCTCCAATCTCATTATCGCACCCAGCATGTGCTACCGGTTTCTGGTCATTTTGTGCTGGCCGGACTTTGAGTACCCTTAACCGGCAGCGTCTTAAAGATGCCGGTTCGATCCCGGTTTTTTTTTTGGAGTTCGGGTTCGGGGCGACTGTTTATCTCTAATGAAAAAAGATGGACCATAAATTCGTCGTCCTCGGCCAGGATCACCGGTAGCGGAATGGTTTTCCTTTCGGCCTGGGTCCGCTCACCATTTGTCGTTAAATTCTGGGAGCCCTGCAAAAATGGGACTGCAAAATTGAATCAGCACCGTGTTCGGGCGATAAACCGACCGACGCTGTGGAGCCCGTTGCCACTTCGGCACAGGTTCGTGCGCCAGCACGATCGTGCCAGCCACCACCCCATGCCGGGGGGGCCGTGAAGAAAACATACAGAGGACAGCGTGGCCGATTTGCTGTATTTGCAGCCATAAATCTCTACCCCTTTTGCAGGGTGTTTGGTGAGGTGCAATAAAATCCATCATTACCTGCATTACCCGCACCGACGAGCATCCGAACGAGCGAAGGTGGCGTGGCGCCAAGGGACCGTGTTGACGCTGCCAGGAGCCCGCCGAACCTGGGAACCGTGCAGATTCATTTTTAATTCTAACGTCACGTCGCCGGGCCGGGAAAGATTTGTTCGCTTCGCTTGTCACGCGAAATGCACAGCAAATTACATGCACCCTTTTTGGTCCTGCCGTGGCCGTGCATTGTGCGCCCGTTTTTGGGCGTTCGGGAAACGGATCCCCGAACGGAAAGCTTCGGGAGAAAGCAACTGAAGCGAGCCAATTGGTGGGGATGCAGCAGCATACTTCAGACATTAAATCGGGCTGCGGTGCGCTACGGAGGTGTTTGCCAATCAAGAAAACTAACTTCGTGCCGGTGAGCAGGCGACCGAATAACGAACCGCGACTTGAGCTGACCTCATTTACGCGCTCTAATGTTAATTTTATTTTATTCTTCCCGGTTCCCGGTGGTTTTTTTTTTATTTATTCGGAAATGGTTTCCGGAAAACGGTGGGTCGGGCGCTCGCAACCCGGAACTCGGGGCACGTATCGAACATTTGTCTCCTTCTACGGTACGCCTTGGTAGCCAGCAAATTATTCGCTTAAGTGCAGCGCTATACTGCAGATTCGCTCGCTCGCTTCGTTTCCCATCGCGTTTTTTGTGCTGGCCCGGGAAACTCCTCACCACCCCAGCCGAACGGTGCATCGCCTTGAAAGTCCTTTATTTTATTCGGATCCTCGCGAAGGGCTGCACTTTTGGGGCGATCAAAGAAAAAAAACGAGCGAAACTCGACGCTATCGGAAACTCTGGCTACGGATTTTCGGGGCTCCGCTTTCGGCTCCGCTTTTGGCGTTGCATTACACGGCGGCGGCGGCGGTGTGCATGTGTTGGCGCTGGCGAAAATGGAAGTGTAAATTTGATTTTTCCATTTCTTCAGGAAGCTCCGCGACCGGGTGGGGGCGAAGGGATTTGATTGATTCCCGACCCGTCCGGAGCCGGGTAACAAGAGGGTTTTGTAACGGTCGTTCGAACATTGCATTTAAACGAATTCTCGGTGAGCAAAAGAAAAAAAACCCAACCCAAAGACAAAAAGGAAATAGAAAGAGTGAGGCAGCGGTAGAGAGAAAAAGACATCGGGCAAACTTTCTCCAGTTTGCCATGCTCGGATGTTGTTTGCCAAACAAGCCAGGCCCCTGGGGCCAGGACTCCCCCCCCCGGGGGGCAGATGCAACTTGTAGGAGCGCCTCGTAGACAAACGGAAACCCCTAATGCCAATATGTTTCTGCCGTTCGGGCAAAGTTGGTTCGAATTTCCTCCCCGCGAACGGAGAGTTCGCACTAAGGCGGCAGTAAAAAAAATGGCGATCCGACGACGGTACTTTCTACCTTAAAGCTGCTTTCGTCTTTTAACTATCGACAAAGATTAAATTTGAAAGCTGTTTGAACTGGTGATTCGTTAACTCGAACAAGAAGGCTGGTCAAACAATGAGGCCAAGTCGCATTGAACCTTATTGGCCTTATGCTTTTTCGATTGTATATTTTGAGAAGCTGAATATTACGTTGGGGCTAAAAGAAAACCATTGTTTTTGCATGGCATACGAAACATTATTTAAGAAGGTTTCACCTAATGCCTCTCGTATAGAAGTCTCGGTCCTTATTGGGGAAAAACTCTAGAAATGTCTTTTCACAGTCTTCTTTGGGTCACAACTTATGATCACTCAAAAAGTTTTGCAATACGAAAAAGGTGGTAATCTTTTAGTCCGGATTATATAGTTGATCGATTAAAGTCTGCCAGCCAAGCTCTCGGACGTTCTGGCGACTCACTTCCTACGTGGCCTTGTGTTGGTCTGATGGTACTTAACACCTCTTTTGTACCTGGTCAATCGTTAGCTTCAATCGGTGCAATTGTTTGCAGAAGAGATCTGATTTTAGTGTTTGGCCATACGGAACCAACTCCTACCAAATTCAAATACACAGTATAACCTTCCAGGTCGTTAGTCCTGGTTTGACCACTATTTGAGATGCTTCACAAAGCTTTGATTTTTGAAGTTTATTGCTGCTGCACCCAAAAATCAAGCTTGTTTATAAATCCAGCTTTGTGCAAATGGTTTTAAACTGTTTTTTTAATGTTTAAAGTTAGTTCTTTATTAGACAAAAATGCTTGATTCAGCCGGGCTAGCCCGGGATAAGGCTATTCTGAAGTGGAGGAAATGCCATCGATTAAGATAATCTCAGAATGTTAGATTAAGCTACCTATTAAGTAAATTTAATAAATACGGCCCGTTCCGTTCTTCTAAAAAAAAAAAAAATGCTTGATTACATGAGAGTAC
>NC_069144.1:36338204-36362777 GCF_943734635.1 Anopheles cruzii | reverse complement strand
ATTTTTACCTCTTTTTGTGTCAACTAGGCTCCGCTGCCCATTGTTATACTAATAATAAATAAATACAGGGTGAGTCAAAAAAACTGCAACAAACTTCAGACTGCTGTCATTTCTAAACCTCTCGTCCGACAGCTGTCAGATTTATACCAGTGACAGTTCATTTATTGTTTATAAGCGTGCAAAAGCATTTTGGTGGGAATTTTACAGAAAAAAAGTTATTCGTGATGGAACTCAACCGTAACAGTATGATTTCATTATATTTGGCTGGAAAACCACAAGTGGCTATCTTTAGAGCCCTCCAGCATTTAAATGTTAATAAATCTTTTGTGTCTCGTACCATCGCTCGTTACAGTGATACTGGTAGCGTAGCCTGACGTCAAGGAAGTGGACGAAAAAAAACAGCAACATCACCAGAAATGGTTCGAAAAGTGAAGAAGCGACTTCATCGAAATCGTGTCGCAGTGGCCGAAAAATGGCTCGTGCGCTGAACATATCGCAGTATGCCATTCGGCAAATATTGCAAAATGAGCTTGAACTAAAGCCATTGAAGTTCCAAAAAGTGCAAGATCTTACCGATGCACAAAAAAAAGTTACACTCGAAAGAGCCAAAGACTTGCTTCGCTTGGCCGCAAGTGGTGAACTGGCAATTTGGTTTTCTCCGATGAGAAACCATTCGTTATCCAGCAGTTTGTAAACAAATAAAATGATCGTGTTTACTTGCCAGAGAGGTCAGCTGAAAATTTACACCTTCGGTTGGCCACCAGAACTCAAGCGCCGGCCATGGTGGGGGTGTGGGCCGCCATAACAGCCGATGGTCGCTATCCGCTCGTATTAATCGACCGTGGCGTCAAAATAAATGCCGAATATTATCGCAAAATATTCTGAAGAGTGTATTGGAGCCTAGGACACGCAAACATTTCGGTCGCAGACCTTGGACATTCCAACAGGACTCAGCACCATCGCACTCAGCACGCGCCACCCAAGAATGGTTAAAAAATGAGGTTCCTCGCTTCATTTCCACCGCACAATGGGTACCAAAATCTCCGGATGCCAATCCGTTGGACTATTGTGCCTGGGGTATTTTAGAAAGCAAGGTTTGAACTAAAAAATACCAAACTTTCGATCACCTCAAGCAAACGCTTCGCCGAGAATGGGACAAAATACCGCAGAGCCACTTGCGGGCAGCGTGTAACGGTTTCATTGGCCGTTTGAAGGCCATAATTCGTGCCAAAGGTGGCCAATTCGAACAAACCTAATTTGTTCTAAAATTTTATGAAATTTCCGACATTTTTTGCTTTCATTCAATAAAATTGAATCAAAAATGAAAAAAATATGGCGTTTTACTTTGTTGCAGTTTTTTTCACCCTGTAAATAAATAAATAAATAAATAAACATCTTCAAAGCGATTGAATAAAGGATGGAAAATTTCAATACCTTTGAGCGTCGCTTTAATACAAACATCGACAAAAATATGTTGCGTTAAAATTAGTTCCAAATGTGAAAAATAAAAGTTAGAGTAAACGAAACCCCATTTGGGTGACAATACTGGGTCATCTGCCAATAAATGTCTTACGACTGCGAAGGGAACGATGCTCTGCTGTCGTCCAGCCAGAGGCCGGTGACTCACCAACCCTCACCATGGCCCATAATTCAATGACTCATAATGATGATTGTAATTCAGAACTTCCTTCAGAACGCACCATCCGCACCCTGTCACACCAAACGTCCCCCCAGCCGTCCCCAGGACTAACGACATAAAATGGGGTTCTCGCGTCACTCCGCCAGCTGGCCCCGAATAGGGCCACCATCATGAAAGTATTTCGGAACAGATTAACATAAAATTATCCCAAAACGATGTGGTTTAAAGTTTGTTTCAATTTTTCTGCTTCTTCACAGAGCGAGCGACACATTTCAAGCGACGACGACGACGAAATGTGCCTCAACAATTATACCAATCGGTAACCGGTCCAGCTTGCCGATGCAAATTTTGCTCGATAATCTTTGGGGCGCCTAAACGCGGCGAAACGCATGAAAGCAAAACAAAATCAGATCATATTTTGCTGCTCGCCGTTCAATTTACGGTCCACCTGCACCGGTCCGGGGCCATCCATTTTCGGTCGCCCCGGGAGAAAAGCCCAGCTGCTGCTGCTGCTGTCCTGCCCGAAACTTGTTTTGGCCCGCTCCAATCTCATTATCGCACCCAGCATGTGCTACCGGTTTCTGGTCATTTTGTGCTGGCCGGACTTTGAGTACCCTTAACCGGCAGCGTCTTAAAGATGCCGGTTCGATCCCGGTTTTTTTTTTGGAGTTCGGGTTCGGGGCGACTGTTTATCTCTAATGAAAAAAGATGGACCATAAATTCGTCGTCCTCGGCCAGGATCACCGGTAGCGGAATGGTTTTCCTTTCGGCCTGGGTCCGCTCACCATTTGTCGTTAAATTCTGGGAGCCCTGCAAAAATGGGACTGCAAAATTGAATCAGCACCGTGTTCGGGCGATAAACCGACCGACGCTGTGGAGCCCGTTGCCACTTCGGCACAGGTTCGTGCGCCAGCACGATCGTGCCAGCCACCACCCCATGCCGGGGGGGCCGTGAAGAAAACATACAGAGGACAGCGTGGCCGATTTGCTGTATTTGCAGCCATAAATCTCTACCCCTTTTGCAGGGTGTTTGGTGAGGTGCAATAAAATCCATCATTACCTGCATTACCCGCACCGACGAGCATCCGAACGAGCGAAGGTGGCGTGGCGCCAAGGGACCGTGTTGACGCTGCCAGGAGCCCGCCGAACCTGGGAACCGTGCAGATTCATTTTTAATTCTAACGTCACGTCGCCGGGCCGGGAAAGATTTGTTCGCTTCGCTTGTCACGCGAAATGCACAGCAAATTACATGCACCCTTTTTGGTCCTGCCGTGGCCGTGCATTGTGCGCCCGTTTTTGGGCGTTCGGGAAACGGATCCCCGAACGGAAAGCTTCGGGAGAAAGCAACTGAAGCGAGCCAATTGGTGGGGATGCAGCAGCATACTTCAGACATTAAATCGGGCTGCGGTGCGCTACGGAGGTGTTTGCCAATCAAGAAAACTAACTTCGTGCCGGTGAGCAGGCGACCGAATAACGAACCGCGACTTGAGCTGACCTCATTTACGCGCTCTAATGTTAATTTTATTTTATTCTTCCCGGTTCCCGGTGGTTTTTTTTTTATTTATTCGGAAATGGTTTCCGGAAAACGGTGGGTCGGGCGCTCGCAACCCGGAACTCGGGGCACGTATCGAACATTTGTCTCCTTCTACGGTACGCCTTGGTAGCCAGCAAATTATTCGCTTAAGTGCAGCGCTATACTGCAGATTCGCTCGCTCGCTTCGTTTCCCATCGCGTTTTTTGTGCTGGCCCGGGAAACTCCTCACCACCCCAGCCGAACGGTGCATCGCCTTGAAAGTCCTTTATTTTATTCGGATCCTCGCGAAGGGCTGCACTTTTGGGGCGATCAAAGAAAAAAAACGAGCGAAACTCGACGCTATCGGAAACTCTGGCTACGGATTTTCGGGGCTCCGCTTTCGGCTCCGCTTTTGGCGTTGCATTACACGGCGGCGGCGGCGGTGTGCATGTGTTGGCGCTGGCGAAAATGGAAGTGTAAATTTGATTTTTCCATTTCTTCAGGAAGCTCCGCGACCGGGTGGGGGCGAAGGGATTTGATTGATTCCCGACCCGTCCGGAGCCGGGTAACAAGAGGGTTTTGTAACGGTCGTTCGAACATTGCATTTAAACGAATTCTCGGTGAGCAAAAGAAAAAAAACCCAACCCAAAGACAAAAAGGAAATAGAAAGAGTGAGGCAGCGGTAGAGAGAAAAAGACATCGGGCAAACTTTCTCCAGTTTGCCATGCTCGGATGTTGTTTGCCAAACAAGCCAGGCCCCTGGGGCCAGGACTCCCCCCCCCGGGGGGCAGATGCAACTTGTAGGAGCGCCTCGTAGACAAACGGAAACCCCTAATGCCAATATGTTTCTGCCGTTCGGGCAAAGTTGGTTCGAATTTCCTCCCCGCGAACAGAGAGTTCGCACTAAGGCGGCAGTAAAAAAAAGGCGATCCGACGACGGTACTTTCTACCTTAAAGCTGCTTTCGTCTTTTAACTATCGACAAAGATTAAATTTGAAAGCTGTTTGAACTGGTGATTCGTTAACTCGCACTCGAAGGCTGGTCAAACAATGAGGCCAAGTCGCATTGAACCTGATTGGCCTTATGTTTTTTTCAATTGCATATTTTGAGAAGCTGAATATTACGCTGGGGCCAAAAGAAAACCATTGTTTTTGCATGAAATTTGAAACATTATTTAAGAAGGTTTCCACTAATGCCTCTCGTATCGTAGAAGTCTTGGTCCTTATTGGGGAAAAACTCTAGAAATGTCTTTTCACAGTCTTCTCTGGGTCACAACTTCAAATCACTCAAAAAGTTTTACAATAAGAAAAAAGTGGTAATCTTTTGGTCCGGATTATATAGTTGATCGATTAAAGTCTGCCAGCCAAGCTCTCGGAGGTTCTGGCGACTCACTTCCGACGTGGCCTTGTGTTGTTCTGATGGTACTTAACGCCTCTTCTGTTTCTGGTCAATCGTTAGCTTCAATCGGTGCAATTGTTGGCAGTTGAGATATGAATTTAGTGTTTTGCCAGACGGAAGCAACTCATACTAAATTATTCCTTTCAAGTCCCACCAAATACAAATACACAGTATAACTTTCCAGGTCGTTAGTCCTGGTTTGACCACCATTTGAGATGCTTTACAAGGCTTGATGTTAATTGCTGCTGCACCCAAACATCAAGCTTGTTTTTGAATCCAGCTTTGTGCAAATGGTTTTATACGGTTTTTTGTAATGTTTAAAGTTGGTTCTTTATTAGACAAAAATGCTTGATTACATGAGAGTACATAGATATTCCACATCGGGATTGCAGCTATTTGATAAGTCCAAGGTCTCGAAATGGTGAAATGAAAATGTTTCGATTTAAATCTGTTTAAATTATATGTTATGCCACGTGGCATTGAGTCATTTTTTCTTACTTAACTACTTAACTACAACTTACAACTATTCAGCATCAAAAGCTTCAGATAATTAGCTCTTGAATTGTCGGATAGATGAAATTATTGCATCTTTTGATTAGGGCTTCTTTTAGTTTGTTAATTACAAACGATAGTCTTTGCGCGCCAGGAAGCTTTAGGACATGATTCGTTGGTGTTTTCCAGTATAAATTAAGGATCATTTCGAGAGTTTTATTCTGTCTGATTTGTATTGACTGGAAGTTAGTTTTGGAGCATTTTGCCCACAGAGTTAAACTGTTTTATGGTCATCGTCTGGAGGTTAAAGATCGTTTGTGGGAGATGCGACGATTACTAAAATGTCAATTATCTTCGATTGCTCCTATGGTTTTTAAACAAATATTTTTATCAAACAAATAGCATACTGCAAACGTAATTTTTTAGTGTGAAATTCACCTTTACAACGAGCATAAACCTAAAATTGTTTGAACGATACTTTCCGAAATATCGATCACTACAATCATTTACCGAGAAAATAATGGATTCCAGCCTAAAATTTTACTCAGCTCGGATAAAAATACAACTTTGCGAATGATTGCCGATTCAAAGCGAGCAAATAAAGTTTTGAAATTTCCGATTAAAAGTAGTAATTAAAGATTAATGAATCACCTTTAAATAATTGGTCAAATGATTCATAACAATGAGACTCCTTTAAATAATTATTATCATGGCCATATTATCAGGCTCTAGGTTTAAACAACATAATCACCACGACGCATCCGTTCCACATCTAGGAAAGGATCGACACGCCGCTCGGTCTTATCCATCGCGCGGCACCCCGCGGATGTTACTTGCCAACGTCTTCATTGCAACGGTTGGTTGCGAAAGTCAAGAAAACCAGCAAACGAAGGTGTCCCACCTTCGCCGAAAGAAAGCAATCTTCGTAAACGATTCCTTCCTGCTGGGCGCACGCACGCACCGTTTCCGGCCGCAAGGAGCGAAAAGCGCGAAAAATGCCACAAAAAGGGCGGCCGAAATAAAATACCCCAAGACCAGTGGGGGGGCTCCCCAGTTGCCCAGGAACTGCGGTAAACGGTAGACGCAATTATCGCTTATCGTGTTCCGTTTGCGGTGGCGACGTGTATCAATCAAAACCTGTCGATGTGCGTTCGAGCCTCGGGAATATTGGTGGCCCACTGGCGGAACCGCGGCGCGCGCATGATTGATGGATCCCGGATGGAACTCCCGGAACGGGAAAACATGGCCGCCGAGTCACGCGGGGAAGGACGCAGGGGCCACCAGGGACCGACCACCGGAACCTGTTATTGGTTGCGGTCTCGGCCAGGGACCTATTTGCCCGGGATTACCGTGCTTCCATCGGATCTGGGAGTCACCCTGTGACGGTGTGGAGCTCGCGATGATTGAAGAGTTTGGTAATTATTTTCAGTTAGAAATTCACTAATCATCGTTACGCGAGAAGCCAAATATTTTCACCAAACCTCAGCCACCTCAGGTTTGATTTACGGCCATCGTAATGTAACGTTTCCCATGTGACGCTAACGAAACTGTCCTTTTTTATGAAATTAAACCATCGATTGAGACTTCTCTTTAAAGAATGAACCCCGGCGCCTGGTTTTCTCATTCCTACTGCAGTCTCGTTAATAATCACTTACTTCGGGCGTCCCTTCAGCATTAATTTCGCATCGTACGGTCAAACGTGCCCCGAAGACGGTCGCCGGCGGGTCGCCGAAAGCATGCTTGGCAGCGAACCCGGCCAAACGAAAGGACTCGAAGAAGTTGAAAAATAAAAAAGGCCCAAACGAGGCTGCTGCAGTGAGCGGCCAACGAAGCAACAACAACAACCAGCAGCAGCAGAAGGCTGCAGAGAAATAAATAATAAAAAGGCGAGACCCTTGCTAGGTTGCCGATGCTGGCCGGGGGGGGGTCCGCTTTTATGGGCCGCTTCACTCCGCGCCGACGGACGGGGTCCTGCTGCGCGGTCCTGTCACCGCAGCAGCATCGGCTATGGGGAGAGTATTAACGCAAGACGACTACGGGCGGCCGACGGTGCTCGGGGGCAGCATAAGAAAAAGCGCACACACACACACACACGCGGCCGGCCACTGACCGCCCGCCGGCTCCCAATCATCATCATCGACCGGTGACAGATGTTCGACCGACACCCCTGATCGGGCTCCTCTGCGGTGGCCGCCCCTGTTCGTGGTGGCAAATTTCGGGTTTCGTCTCCGTTTTGGAGCCCGTTTTTCGCCCTTCATTTTAATCGTTATGATGGTCTCCAGTGCTCAAGTGTGGCAACATGTGGGATACGGAGGCCATCGATGAGCATCGTAACGGTACAGCCAGCGTTTGGTCCTTTTTTGGGTTGCTGTCTTACTTTTTATTACAATATTACGGGGTTTACGATGATGACAAATCGATTTTCCAAACAATTAAGTGCAGTCCGACGAAGGGGCTGCAACATTAGAAAGGTGTCCGTCGAATTGGCTCTTGACTTTTGAAAACGAAAAAATCGGTTCAAGCATCACGATTAAACTGCCACGTTGATAAAAACGTTCCCGGATCGTCGTGTGGCGTTCCTAGCCCTCGGCGCTTCTAGCGCCTTATTTTTTCGTTGCTCAACTGTCCTGGCACTTCCTCAAACATTTGGCGACATTTACTTTTTTATTTATTTAGTTATTGATTTTTTATTACAAGAAGTGACGAAAAATGGTTATACGTACGAACGAGAGCTAGTAACGGGTCATTATGTAGGGTAAGGGACGACCGCTCATCAATTTTGAGTTCCAGGTTGGGTCGTCATCTTGTTGTCAAGATCCTTAATTATCAATATCTTAAGTTTTATAATGTGGTAGGCAATCAGGTAGTAAAAGCATGCCAATTAAGACAATTAGACGGATTACGTCGGATTAGACGGATCATTGCCGAACAGCAGAAACAAGAGCGGACCGAAAGTGCTTTCTTGGGGAACGCTGTAGACATATTTGAACACAAAGGACAAGGTCTGATAAACCCTACCACGATTGACACGATGTGCAAGGTAAAAGGTGAACCAACTTACAAGCAATAAACGGACACCCAATTTGGCCGGTTTTGAGGTCAATAACGGATGTGAAACTCTCTCAATTGCTGCCTTGAAATTAGTATAAATCTCATCAACCGGCAGACCTTTGTCAAAGATAGAGTAGCAACCATTCAGGAAGATTAGAAGGTTTGTCGATACGTGGTAGAAGCTTGCAGAGACGTGGTACGAAGCTTGCATCTCTGACCAGCAATTACTACTTACTACAAAGCATAGAAATGCCGCGGAAGTTTTCAATGCATTCCCCAACTGCCTTTCTAATGAATGGGAAGCATGCAAGATTCCATCCACAAAGATGGGAATGTCCCAAGGACGACAATGATATCCGTTATTTTATCATCAGTTGCGAAAGTTACGTTAACTTAAGTAGACGTGTCTCTGAGCGTGTTGACGATTGTTGACGAGAATGGATTTGAATAATCAACAATGAGTAAACTTGTGGTTTAAACGATATCAATGGTTCGCCAACCTTTCAAAGGTTGAGAAAGTGTTTCCACAACGGTTCCTTGAAGAAAACACAAGAAATAGCTGCAACAAATTACATTAAAAAAACCAAACCGAAACTGCATCGTTTCTAACCGAAAAAGAAAGCTTTGCTCACGGTTTTCATGGATTACCACAGTGTGGTGCGTGATGAATTCTTGCGAAGGACAGTGAGACTATTCACAAGGAGTACTATTTGGGTATGTTGAAACGTTTGCGTGAACCAATCCGCCAAAGACACAAGAATTTGTGGGCGAACAACTCGTGGATCTTGCCCCTCGATAATGCACCATCGCACAATCCTATCATTAACCACGAGTTTTCGACGAAAAACATCACGAATACAATCCAACAACCACCGAGTTCACCTGATTTGAACCCCGTGCCGATTTCTATCTGTTTAATCGAGTAAAAAAAACCCTGAAAAAAACTCGTCGGAGCTGCTTGAGAAGATAATGTAAAAATCGCAGATGGGCCTAAGGGAGATACCAAACATAGAGTTTCAAAAAGGTTTTGAGGAACGGACCAAACGTCGGGAAAAATGCGTTGCAGTCCATGGAGACTAATTAGTCACTACACAGATATCATCTATTTTTTAAAAAACTTCCACGAGCTGTTTGATCAAAATGGTATTTTCACTGTAAAATGTTTATACATTTCGCGTTAATCAAGGCAAAGTAATAAGAAGGACCCTACTAGCGTTCACTGTTCGGCCAGAACCGATTCCGAAAGCATTATAATGTCATTATATTCTTCACTGGTTGCCACAAAAAATTGCGCTAGAAATTAAATTAGCAAAACACATTATGTTTTGTAACTAAATTTGCCGATTCCATCATTGAAGCGCCATAAATTCCAGGTCGGACAAGCCAAGACTTGGGCGAAGTAACACGATCAATTTGCACCTCTACCTGCGCCATAATGCTTTACCGAATTCGATCCTGCACAAGGTGCCAAGGGAAACCCTACAAGGTTACACGGCGCGTTCGTCAAAGACCCTTCGAGCGGTCGCGTGGCTGTCGGTCCCAGTCCTTTAATCGGTCCCTTCGTTTTTTTTTTTTTTTCAAGCGGAATTTCCCATCTGCTACGCACGCTTTTGTTCGGCCGCCCTCTTTCGAGGGCATCTGGTCCACGTGGTGGATGGTAAAAGGGCGATTGAAATTATTCACCGAATTAGGTTTCAGCTTGTGCAGCGCCTTTTTCCTTGAGTCATTTGAAGGGAGTTTGAAGCAGCGCAGCGCAGAAGGTTCCACACGGCAGCCGCCTGTGCCTTTTGTGTTTTTTTTTTTCGTTCGGCCGGGTTGTTTTGGGTCGGGCAATTCCAATGCTGTAGCGAATTCGCCTCCACACGAACCGACCGCGAGGACCTGCCAACGCAGCGCAACGCGAAAGCCTTGCATCCGGCTCCGGTTCTCCGTGGAAATGCAACCGGCAATAGAGGAACACCTGAAGGTCCTGAAGGTGAAAAGAGGAGGAACGGGTTGCCGATCCACGGCTGACGTTGAGACGGTTCAAGATAGCGCCCAGAGCCAGGATTACTAATTCAATTCGCACGCCGCACATTGCTGGGCACAGCAAATTAGTTTGATTTCGGTTCCGTGCCGCTGCTGTTCCTCCGCCACACTCCTCCGAGAGTGCACACTTGGGTCGATTTCATTTATCACACGCAGCAGGCCGGGTGCAGGGTGCCTTCTCAAGTCATGCGGGACAGGAACTGCCACTCCAACCCGGACAACTTGACGGTGTCGAGGACCATCTCCGCCGCGGCAGTTGATAGCGTGTTGTTTTTGTGTTTTTTTCTTCGCTTTCCTTGCGCCTTTTCAAAGGGGCGCTCCAGACGGTACACCTGCGTCCCTGAACCCGTTCCTCCCCCCCCCCCGGCGGTGCCGTTTTTGTTTAGTCTGTTCCTTCCTTCCTTCGCCCCATTGTCGGGAGTCGGGAAGTTGGTTTTAAATAGGGGCGTTCGCTGGTGGCCGCCGGGGGGTTCGTGAAGAGTCCGGACCAGTGAACGTGCTGGAAATTAATCGGACGAAGGGTGAAAACCCAACGGAAAAGTAGTGCGTCCCATCGTCTGCCTCTGGGTCTCTAATTGCACGCCACGTGCGGCAGGTGCCGTATGGGTCGGGGCACTCACCCATTCGTCGTGTGTGCGTGCGGTGCTGGCGTGCATTTCCGGTTGTCCTCGAAACTCCCGGCTTGAGTGATGCGCTCCCGCGGTTTCGGTCGGTCGCTGCTGATGAATGGTGTCTCGCCGGGGTAACCCGTTTGCCTGGAAATCAACTGAAGAAACATGGGAGCCCCACTCGGCCGAAGGGACCCTAGGACCAATGTGAATCTTTGTGCCTAATCTGGGTCTTCTACTCGGGCCCTATCAGTCGTATGTTGTTGTTTTTTTTTGCTGTTACCATTATTCAATCATTCTATTTTGTGTCGAATTTGTGTAAATCCAAAAGCCTCTTTATCATTCGCGATAATTTACGACGCCTAATAAATAAAGCCGCCACCACCACTCTAACTCTCGGAACACGCTTGTAAAATGCCACGTGCGTTTCGTTGATCCTGGCGCCGCCGCTGGAAACATCGAAAACATCGCATCGCGAGTCTCTGTTGTAGTTCATCCTTCTTATGCTCGCTCTCTTACGCTATCCTTCGCTTATGTTTTCGGTCGCTTCTCGGTGCGTCGGCAGCACGAACAACAGAGAGAGAAAGAGGGCGAGCGAGAGAGCGACAAAAATGGGTGAGAATCGAGAGAGAATGAACCACCGAAGTAGGAGCTTATAAAAGCTATCTCCCGCTGCCGGAATTCACTCAGTACCGATTTGGATACTCGCCGGTTAAGGATATTTCGGTTCGCGCTGTCCGTACGCGGAGCAACGGTTCACAGGACGTGACCTACACACAGGACCACAGAAAGAACGGGTGGCCAAAAGTTAGCGAACTTTTGGGACAAATTATTGACTACCGAGAGCATCTTCGTGCGTTCGCCTCGCCCGGCTCCCGACGGTAATTATAATTGACAGCAATGTCCCGGTCCCCGTAGTTTGACGAAGAAAGCGTTAAGCCAATTATGCAGTGCGTGTGTGTGTGTGTGCTGACATTACGTTGTTGCGTTTACGAGTAACCCGAAAATATGGTGTTAAGACGACGAAATCGGTTAAGACTGTAAGCGAAACAGGATCTACACACACATAAAAACCAAGCGCCATAGTGAACGTCGTTCAACGTCGAGGTTGCTTCGCGGTGTTTGGTGTTTTCGGTGCAAATTAAATATTTATCAATCGAGTTTTCGGGAAACTAAGTGCGCGCCCGCGTTGCTGGCGCGTGAACGGAACGGAACGATACCGACTGAACAGAAGGACCGGCGACCGGTGACGGTGCAAAGAAAAGTGGCGGCAAACAAACAGTACTGACATGCTGCGAAGTGCGGGGCGGCCACCGAGGCAAAAACTTTCGCCACGGTCGGCCACTTCCGACCGTGCTCGGCGCCCGACGCCGAGCCACTCTCTGTTTGCCGAGTAATGGGGCCGCGATGTTTCGCGATGTTGAAGACGGCAGAAAAACAACGCCAGTTTACCCGCGTGTGGCCAGAACTTCCACTTTAGCCGTGTGCATGCAGGAGTTAGTGCGCTAAGATTCGTTCGGCTTCTTAACGCACATCTGTTGAATTAATTTAGTGAGTTTGGCCGCGAACTTTATTAGCCCTCGGCAGTGTGATCGAGTTCGTCGCTTACGCGATCGCTCAAGTCGCCCGGCTGGCTGGTTGCGATCATCGCGGTCAATTGCGGTCAAAGCTGCCGAGACGCGAGAGGTCAATTTGTGGAACCGCCGCACGCAAACGGACAAATGAATCGGAAAAACTGTCGGTGTTTCGAAAAAAAAACCGCTTTGATGCTAATTGAAAATTTATCGCCTAGCATTTGTTTTTTCCCGTCGCTCAAAATGGCTCATTTTGGAATGTCCCGGAATGTGTTTATATTTGTTTTGCCGCGGGTGGCACGCGTTTTTCCGCACACTTTTTGGGTGAGTTTTCCCGGCCCGAGACAAAAAAAACACAGCCACCAGACGGAAACAGTCAACCGGAACAGTGGCCGGGGTGGTGAAAACATAACTATCGGGCGGGCGAGCGCACGTCCCTCGCAGCCGGATGTGTGCGATGCTCCAAATCACACTCCCCGAGCCCCGCACGGAGCTCTCACGTAGTCCCGGAGCGAGCGTGACACGGGCACGACCGAGTGATTATTTTAATTTTATTGCAATCCTTTCATCGGGTTGTGTTATTTTTTCCCTCCTCCCGTTTTTGGTTGGGTGAGTGTCCTTTTTCGGATCCGTTTTTCGGGGCTTCCGATCCGATCACAGGGCCCAATTTTGGGACCGTGGAGTGCACTTTTCGCCGCACTAAGCCCTTCGGCCGGTCGGAAGGATCGATAATATTGTTTCGAGCCCGTCGAGCACTTCGCGCACCGAATGCGCGTGTGTCCTTGCTCCAGGGGGGGCTGGATTCCCGCACGGCCGTGTTGATTTTATTGCACCGAAGGGCGCGCGCGGTGTTCGGGCACCATAAATAAAAAGACAACACAGCGACAGCGTGACGGGTCCGTGTCCCGAAATTAGCTGAGTGCGTGTAGCGCAGGACACTTTCGCAGGACACATTACAGCACACCGCACACCAACGCGCTGTGTGGTGGCTCCACTTTTGGCGATGCTTCTCACGATCCTAAAACCATATTTTTCACCTCTCGTGCCAGGGTGCGCTCGTGTGCGCACGTATGTGTATGTGTGTGTGTGTGTGTCAGAAGGCTGCAGGATAACGCTCCCGCTAGATAACCAGACGGGTGAGTGAGTGAAAATTGGTGAAGAGAAATAACAAACCCCACCGACCGACCGACGGACGGTGGATGCAGCGCGCCAGGATGCAGGGCGTTTGATCGGTGGATAAAACGCTCCGGCACGTCCCCTGCAGGTGTGCGTCTGTGCTGCGCTGCGCTGCTGTGTATGTGTGTGTGCTTGACGTGTGTACGTGGCAAGGGTACCGATGGTCCCGGGTCGGGCTTGGTGTGCAGTGCCGTGCCGTGTTTGAGTTGGCTGCATAGTGGAGCCCGGCGCACCAAAGGATAACAGGTTGCCGAGCCACACGGGGCACCGAGCCGAGTAACGGGCGTCCTGGTGCCGGTGCAGTGGCAGCGGCAGTGTAACGGCGCGCGTAAAGCATCATCGTTCCCAAGTAGCCCAAGGAGGATTATAGTCGCGCCTGTGTTTGTGTTCGTTTCGGTGTTGTGTTTGAATATTGTTTCGACCCCACGAGTGGGTCATTGAAGCGACGTGTGTGTGGGTGTGTGTGTGGCGTGTGCGGGTGTAGCAGAGGGTGGTGAACAGGCACACGGGCAACATGTGGTGTAAATGCGATAAAATGGTGAATTTATTCGTGCACGCGATCATCTTCGTTGGGCTGGTGTCACGCTCCCTCACAAGTGCACTCAGCAGTAGCCCCGGGATAAACAGGCCAGCCCCGGCAACGGTGGCCCCCGAGGAGGCGAGAGACGATGGCGAGAACCGGGCGGACAGCGAGCGCTTCGAGGCGCTGGCGGTCGACGATCAGGTGCGACTGCTGTCGAAGCAGCTGAACGCCTTGACGTACCAGCGGCGCGAAGACTACAAGATGCTCGAGAACAGCCTCAAGAAGTATGTGCGGAAGAATGCGGCCGAGATTACCGACGCCCAGCTCCGGGAGGAGCTGGACCAACTACGGTAGGTAGCCTTGTGGCTTTTTCCGGCCCGGCCGGACTTTGGACTGGCAACTTTTCTCCGCAGGAATACTTTAATTGCTATCTGGTGGCCAGTTCCCTGCCAGAGAAAGGCTCCATAGCTGAGTTTCGTGTAGCGTGTTCGAAGTGGAAGGCTTTCAATTTGCGAAGTTCTTCATTGTAAAGTTATCGACCACGGAAACAGGACCTCAACTACGTGTTTATTAAGTGACGGAATGTAACCTACAGTGGATGGCGAAATTAACCTTAGCTCATGAACATTAAAAAATATGTGAAAATATGAGTACATCTTCTATTTAAATGCCGCTTTTGAGACGTTGAATATTAGATTGAGGTTCTAGGACTAAAATGTGGGCGATAAAATGGCATTTAGATGTAATCTAGTAGACTGGTGCGGCCATTTGTGGTCATAGGTCAATTTGAGCACTGCGAAATTAACCTTAGTTTCATTTGGAAGCTTGAAGTTTTTATTTTTCACACCAATTTCTTTCGTTTTGCTCGGTAATAAAGCAACTAGTTTACATTTTTTAAATTTACGAGCAATAACAACATAATATTTTACATGTTTGATATTCAAAATGCAGAATTAAAGCTGAGAAACGCATGGTGAAGAATTCACAAGACATTATGCTGTTTCTCAGCTTGAAATATGGTAGAAACCTCTAATATCCCAAGTTAACCAATTAATATCGTAAATTCGTTTTTAATTTGACTATTAGTGGTTAAAATAATAGGGATATTGCACGTATTTTCGACAAAAGCGAGCAAGCAATCGGCAGCAATAATCAAGCTGTATGAAAATGAGGGTCATATTCATCATATTAAAGTTTGTGGCCGCAAGAAATCAACACAAAAACGATTTGATAAACGTATACTGAATATCTCCTCCACAAACCATTTACAATCCGCATAAAATATTGGCCAAAAACGAAAATCAGAAGGTACACAGCTCCCTTCCGTGCATATCATTCGACGTAGCCTATAGCATGTAGACAAATCTGGCCTTGTTTTCAACAAAATTCCGCACCTAACATTGGCCAATCCAAAAAAAAACAGAACGGTATTTTACTATCTGTATATGAAATTTTCTGCTATATGCGGCCTAACTCGTCATTAAAAAACAAATTACAACGGCATTAAGTTCCAGGGAGGCATCATTTACATGAAACTTACAAGTTGTTGACCATTCCTGGTCATGCTGACTCGAAAACTGGTCAAAAATCGACGAAAGAAAAATCATTCAAGAAGGAACAAGTCTTATAGGTGAAGATTTCCCCGCACCACAGGATAGTGCGGCAATCCACAAGCCAAAAGTGGTCATGCAGTATCTCGTGGATGATGATAACAAAGTTTTAGGATATTAACATCTTTGTCCAGACCATCCAACCACTGAAAACATGTGGTTATTCATGAGCTTTAGAGTATGTGTAAAGATCCCACTCAATTTAACAGAATTACCTAAATTAATCGGACCAATCTATACCAAAACAATACATGAGGACTGTAGAAAAGGCCACATAACAAAACCAGGGTGTTTGGCTACACTGCCTGGGCGGAATGGTAGGTATTGCGAATACTAAGGTTATTTTCGCCGAAGAGAAATTTGGCTTGTTCCAAATATGTTCGACCAAAATTTTTCTCTTGTATCAATCATCCCTAAATACACCAAAACTATCATTTACACATCTTATTTAATGTTTTTGATTGACTTTTTAATGACTAAAGCAAATTTTTCATCCTCGTATTTTCAAAAATCTTTTGTGTTCTTGAACTAAGGTTAATTTCGCCATCCACTGTATAAGAAAGGTCACACAGGACTCGAAGGCCTGCACACTATTTTCGTAACTTCTTTGCAATTTTAATACACAACCTGGCTGGCTGGCCAGACGTTCGTCTGACCGTAGACCGCAAAAAAGACCCCCCGAAGCTTGAGGTTTCAATGTAACGAGTCAATCAATTAGGGCTTCCGGGCATCAACCGCGAAAGGATCGCCGATGCGTTAAAAAGTAAACTCGAAAGTCCCCAAAAACCGATTCTCCGGGACCGTGGTTTGATAAATGATGCTCGAGCCGGTCCGTTTTACGGGTGACGTGCACCCGGGGGGGGACCCCACCCTACGGAGGACTGTAACAGATTTTTATTAAAAGCCAATCATAATTGGATGATCGGAACGTGCGGTTGCGTGCTGTTGACCCGAGGTCAGTCAACAAACCTGGGTGCTGCTGGGGGGGTGCTTCCGGACGATTCAAGGTGGGGTTCTGGTTTCTGTTTTGCGTTGACCCGTAAAATTTCAAACTAGTCCGGAAAGAATTCGGTGAGAGCCCTCCCGAGTCCTTTTTGCCCTAATTAATGGTTTCGTAACTAATGCTTCTCTGGTCCTGGGACTCATTCGGCCGGGAAGCAGTATCCGACCCAGCCGGGAGACCGGGAGAGTGCCTTTTGCGCCGTGTGTATCCTTTGATGAAGGTTACGATCCTTTCGGTTTGATTAATGAGAAAGTATTTGCTGCCGGAACAGAAAGCGGAACCTGTCTGCGAGTTGTCTTCCACTGCTTCGATAAAGCAAGAAAAACAAACGCCAGCCTGCCGACTGTGCCCCCGATGGCCTCCGATTGCCGGGTGAAGTAATCCCTCCTTTCGGACGGACGCTGCCGAGAAGCGGAGCTTTGCTGACCAGAGTTTCTCGGCGCATTAGGCAGCGGCATCCGATCGGCTAAATCGGCTTTCCGGTCCGGTCAGACACCGGCCAAACGAACCGAACGGTGGAAGGCTCTTCCGGTGGAGGCCACACCAAGACACAGCGGCGAAAGGACCGTGATGTCGCGCGGCAAAAAGGTTAACTCTAATCGATGGTACATTTGTATCCATTAGAAACAAATTGCTGGCACCGGTCGTATCAATTCATTTCGCTGCCGTCCCAGGATGGGGCCCCCGGAAGTTTGTCCTCGCCCCGGAGTCCACGCCGGAGACAAACCGAATCGCTTGGGCGAGCCACTGTGTGCTGTGTGGGCTGGTAAGCCAGATTCCTTAGATCGGCTCGGCAATCAATGGTCATGCGTTGACCCGGGGCATGGATTTCGGGGAACGGCTTCCGGCACACGATAAGCCCGCTCTTAAACTTACACCCTGCCCGTCGGGCCGGACCTCGGGCCGGACCTCGGGCACAAGAGCCCGGTGCCCGAGATAAGCGACACGGCTTCCGACACCGATTGGATGTTTAAATTGTATCAATTGTTTCCGGATTCATTCTGGCGGCGGCGGAAGTGTTGGGCCAAGCTGTGGTGACATCGGAAGTGTATCGATTGCTTCCGATGGGTCTTACCGAGCGCATTGCTTTGGTGCGAATGGGGCCTGCTTCTGGGTAATTCTTTGCATTCGGATTATCCAGCGATTGCGTTTGTTGGCCCAATGTTCATAACCCTTCTGGTGTCTGGTTGGGGTGTTCATTGGACAAACTGGTTGACGTGGGTGACTTGAAACATTTCCGACCTAGCAAAGGCGACGCATAACAGAAGGATGCAAATTAATTCGGTCTTTGGCATTTTTCAACTGTTTGTGGCTCGTCCAACGCGCGAACAGCATCCTTAAGTTTAAATTTTGATGTTTAAATTGACAAACAAACTTTTTTTAATGTTCATAACCTTTGCTGTCTTTCCCACTTGATTCGGTGGTCCTTTACCTCCAATCAGTGAACTTTAGCGATGTTTTCACCGATAGTTGCAGAACTTGGACATTCCGAACGATCAACCAAGTTTTTACGACCAAGTCTAAATTTAACTACAAAAATTGCATAGTAATAAATGATATCCCCAGCTAAACCTAAAACGTATAAACAGACCTCAATTCATTTATTTATTTACTTATTTATTTATTTATTCATTTATTAAGCATAATGTAATGAGCAACAAAAAAGTGCGCATCAAAAGGAAAAGAAATAAATACCACTTTTGCACTGGTGTCAAAGAGAGCGCAAGATGTCAAACGCCTCTGATTTAGAGGACGAATACCAAGCCAAAGACAACGTACATTATACCAAGGAAGATTATTGAAATAGTACCAACCCGTCCTAGCTAAGGCAACTCTTGTAAGCCTTCTAACAGACTCAATAGCGTGATCCCAGCATTGAGCCTGTGGGTTCCACACCACACAAGCGTGCTCAAGAATTGGACGGACTAGAGCACAGTATAGAGTCTTCAGACACATGAGATCAGTGAATTCTTTAGACATTCGTAAATTCAAATCCTAACACTCTAAGAGGTCTGCTAATTATCTCCTGATAATGGATCATAAAATTAAGCTTAGAATCTAAAACAACACCTAGGTCTCGCACCGCGTCAATTCTAGGGATAATAGTACTATTCATCTTATACGAATATAGTAACGGCACTTTCTTGCGCGAGAACGATGTCACATTACACTTGTTTACATTGACGGAAATTCCATTGCATATACACCAACGTTCAAAAATAACTATAAGCTCCTGAAGGATTTTGCAATCCGAAATGCTATCAATAGGCAAAACCAGTTTAAGATCATCAGCATACAAAAGATGACAGACAGGGAGCAGAGCAGAACTAACGTCATTAAGGAATATAATAATCAGTAACGTACCAAGATTACTTCCCTGAGGCACACCGGATACGTAAAGAATATTCAACGACACCTCGACACTTGATTCTTTTTCCATTTTCACAAACACACTGACATGAACACATTCAAACGATTGTTTGCCAAAAACGGCGCGTCCAAATTGGATGCAATTTTGACGAGTAACTGTCAGAAGATTGACAATCAAATTCACTAACTTCCACCTACTGGTTTGCCGCCATCTTCATGCTCGGAGGCCGGAAACATACCAAGTCACCCGCGTATTATGATGGAAAGCAGCTTAGTGGCCTGACGTTAAAAAATAACTCAATCCCCCAGGCCAGGAAATCCGGCGCACTTAACGGCAGCCGCCGTTTTGTTGCCGCTGTCAAATTTATCGGACAAATTCGCCCGAAATAAAAAGCGGCAATCAATGTGGATTAAAATACTGCGACGCGCCAATGATCCTGGCGCGCGCGTGCCTTATAAAAAGGACCCGCCAACGACCCACCAGTCGGCGCCGGCTGCAAAACACATAAACACGGCAAATGGCGGCGGCGGCCGGCAATGTGTCAATCGGATGGGTGGGAATTGAAATAAAACAGACGACAACCGAAATGAAACTAAATGTCGTGTGCTGCGCTCGGTTCGGCTTACGGGGCACGGGGCTCAATAAAGTGGGCCCAATTTGGCCCGCTTTCCACGTGGACACTGATTACGGGCGTGTGCCGTTTTCCCATCGGAATCCTGACACCTAAAGCGCCCTTTCGATGATTGAATATCGATTGTTTCGTGCAGCGACTCCGGGCATTGTCCGGGCCGGCAGACACAAGCACGCCGGGGTTTTTCCAGTAGCTGACAGAGTTCTGCGAGTTCGGAACATTTCGGAGCGTTTGAAGTAACGCCGCCCAGGCGTCACCAGGAATGGAAACATTTTAAGCAGACATCATTAAATTGGTCCGCCTACCCGCCCGCCCGAACGTTGTGCGAGTTCGCGGAAAGCCTGATATGAAGTTGTGGAATGAATTCATTTTCGTCGAAGCCTCCCGGTGCCTCTGAGTGATGGAATGGTAATCCGTCTTGTCTGTCGTTTTCGTCCTCAGCGCTTAAACAGCGCGCTTCACTCAATATCGTAAATCTGTCGCCTGTGTCGGAGTCTCGACGTCACTTTAACCCATCGGCCCGGACCCGGCCGATCCTTGCTGACATGCGAATACATTTATCATTCACCTGGTGACCCCGAGCGCTAACCCGAGCCGGTGAGCCGCTCGGCGACGAGGACGGCTAAAAGCTGGCTCGGGTCCTTCTAGTAGCGCGGCAGCAACAGCGACGCGCAACAAAAAACCTATCAAAGCTCAAAGCCCAAGAATTCCACCAACGAAACGTCGCTTGGTCGTGACGGTCGGTGTATGTGTGTGTGTGAGTGGCTTTTTTCCCGCTCCTAGCGGCCGTCCGGTTTTATGCTTCTGGCGACTACGCGGGTCTTCGCGGTCCAGCGGCTTCCTCGGCACAGGACCTCGTTTGCCAATCAGCTCTAACGACCAATCGTGCCGAATGGGGCCGCAGCGCTGCTAAAGAAAAAGGAACGGAAACCCGCCCGCCAACAGCCGCCGATGGATGTCCTTGCGTGCGCGGTAATGCCACTTGACGCCACTCGCCGCCAGAGTGCCCCACGGTTTGGGCTTTTGGGTAACGAGCTTTTAAGCCACCTTGACGTCCCATCGGCCGGAAACGGGCCCGAAACCCGGAGCGGGACTTTTATGTTGCCCCCCGGTCGGGCACGACGACGCAAGGCTGGCTATGATCGATGGCTGGCTGGCTGTGGCTCCTTCGAAGCCTGCGGGACTCGCTCGCTCGTCTTGCCAAATCACCACCCGAAACGCACCGCCCGACTGCGTGTGTTCGGACCCATTCCGTTCCGGGGGAGCCAGTAAAAGAACTTACTACGGGCTTGGGCTTGACTTTCGGGTGACATCCTTCGGCGGCTCGGGATTACGTTTTGCGGAAGTTGCTCGCGGTGCGTGGTTTCGCGTGGTGTGACGGCCGACAGTTCGCACCCGTGTTGCTTCCCAGGGAAAACGGGCATCCTCGTGTGTGTGTGTGTGTTCCCCTTTTGGCAGTGTGAGGAAATAAATTCTGATTAAAAACTTCACACACGCAGTCGCGGTCGTCAAAACGGGGCGAGACGAGGCCCGAGCCGTGTGCAGGATTCGGTGATCCGGAAACTTAAACAAACAGCAACTTTACGTTCGCCGTGTGCCGTGTGGTGGTAATGGAAATTTATGCGTTACCTTCCGGGTTGACGGCTCACTTTTTTCGCCAATCGCTTGATTTACGCATCCGGTTAAGGAGGTTGGATTTTGTGTTGCGATTTTTTCTCTCAAAACAATGTCACACACAATTTCATTCCAAAACATCCTGAAAATGTGGTGTGTTAAAGTTTGAAGTGGACTTTAAACATCGCAAGCCATCTGTAAGTTTAGCTTATTAATGGCTAGAGCGTCGACCCAGGTTCCTTTTAACAATTCTTTTATTCTCTTATCAATTTCCTTCCTTGGCCAACACTTTTATTTCGTCTTCTCTCTCCGGTTCTCCATTTGCAACTGCCTCCTATCCGTTTATACCGCTCTCATCGGGTCCAAACCTCTCTAATCGGTCCTGTCACTACCTGTCACTCGCATGCATATTATAACTATCACTCGCATGCAAACTTTCACGCAACACCATCGTTTAACGATTCATTTGCGGCATCGCGTAATTCCTTATATTAAATTAGAGGCCAAGAAAAGAACTCAGCAAGGAGCCACGATTTAATGAAGGGATATTTTCTCGAGTCGTTGAGACAATTCATTTAAGGTAAAAGTCAACAAAAGCGTTGTGCGGTTGAGCATAATGGATTGGAAAATTAAATTCAAACATCAGGTTGGGCAAAAGAATTCCATTATTTTCTCAATAAATGGCTGCAGTGATCGATACCTCGTAAACAATGGAAGTAAACAAAGAGACATTTTAAAGTTTTTGGATTATATAGGAGAAAGTGGCAACCAGGCAACTGAAGTGTGAATGGTGTTTAAGGCCCGTCTACACGCTACGATATATCTGAACGATGCCTTGTTTCAGACCAATCGTAACGATATATCGTAACGTGTAGACAGCAAAATAGTACCAATTTGCTTGTATACGACCATAGTTTCAGATAAAAAAAATCTAATGCGCCGAGCATCAATTTCGGTCCATTGGATCCAACCTCCATACATGTGTGCGTGTGCAGACGGTGGATAGACATGTGTGCGTGTATTGATGGCGGTTTGGCATGTTGTTTTGAATGTTTTAAAGCAAAAGTTTGAAGTGAGAACAATGGCTTCACTTAAAAACCCATTTCCTCGACCACTCGGACTGATAAGTACTCTTGGCACGTTCTATTTTTTATTTTAAACCGAAACGCACAATGGCAAGACAGACCAATACAGTGTTACTTCCATGGCTGTGATTGCAAATCGAAACTATGCATCGTGGCGTGTAGACGCTCCACCTTGGCTACGATATATCGTCACGATTAATCTGAAACAAGGCATCGTTCAGATATATCGTAGCGTGTAGACGGGCCTTTAAACTGCCGATACTGTTAAATAATGCAGATAATGTTAAAGAAGCCAAAGCCGAAATAATCGAAGTTGACCGACCGAATATTAGTATTTGATGGGACTTGAAGGGAATAGTTATTATTAGCTGCTTCCGTATGGTAAAACACTAAATTCTAATCTTTACTGTCAACAACTGGAAAGTTTCAAGCTATCGATTGACTAGAAATTTCCAGCATTGGAAAATAAAAGAGGTGTTGTGCCCGCATCCTGTTTATCATATTTGCCACAGTTTGTACATGACGACACATTTTGAATAAAGCTTTATATTTAACGCAAAAATAATTATTTTCTTTCTCCTAAACCTAATTTTATTCAAATCTTTAATCAACATAGAAATAATAATTTATAAAAGAAAATCCTGTTTAAATATGTTTTCATGGAACGCAAATTTGGAATGAATTTATAAACCGTGTTCAACCAGCCACAATACGTCTTGCGAACCAATCCTCAGCATGTGGCTCACGCTCGCGCGATTGGATTTCTGGGACCATCCACCCTAGACCTCATAATTACGAAAGTCAACCATCATTTAAAATAATATTGTAGTGTCCCTGGACTGATTGAACCATTAGTGCCATAGTGTGGGATGCATCGGAAGCTTCCCATTAAGCTGGCCAGCAATTTGATTAACAAACTAACTTGCTCGGCCCCTGACGTTCGCCGTTATCCTTCGAAACGACGCCATCGGCTTCGGCCAACTCCTGCAGCTCGATGTACAATTTCCCACACAGACCGAGGGAGAAAAAAGAAACCGAAACTCGCCGTGGGGTCAATCGTTGCCGACGTTCTCATGATGCTTTGCATTTTAATTAACTCATCAAACATGGAAAACCCCCGGCGGGAGAAAATCCCAACTAGCGAGACTCCCTCTTATGCTCCGCCGTTTTCCCGTTGCTAGAGTCAGAGCTTTTTTTTTCCCCGTTTGGGGTCGTCCCACATACGCCACGCGTCGCTGCTGGCTTCCCCGTTTTCAGCTAACCCGAGCATCAATAAAGCGCCCCCGTCCCGTGCGCCTGGCAAACTCTTCCTTGCCATTTTTTTGTTGGCTGTCCCACGTGTCCGCGCCTCGGGGAGCATAGCAAGGGGCCCGTAAAAGTAAGACAGCATTCCGGCGGACGGGGCCGCGGTGGGACTTTAATAAAAGAGCGGCGCACCGGAAGCCGGAGCCGGCAGCATAACTTCACGTATTATGCGTGAAAGCAGAAAACTCGCCATCGTCGTCGTCGTCGTCGTCGACGTCGACGTCGTGTGCCAATTTTGTAACGGCCAGGAATGTCAATCGCCTGCCAGAGGGTCCTTGAAGGTTGCGTGGTTGCGTACGGCGCGGCCCGCCTCTTTGAAGCTCCGGAGTGGGGCTGCAGATGTGCTGCAAACTTTCTTCGTAACTGGCCGCTGGCTCCCCGGAGGCCAGTAAGCCATTCCGGAAGCGCCAACCTCATGCCTTAGTCCGAAGGACGAAGGACGTCAACCACTCGTTGACCTCCGCAGGTGGCTTCACCTGCCTGCTGCTGTAAGGGACAAAAACAACCGAATCATGTTCCCCGGTACTCAGTTACGAAATGGTGACCACCCCGTTGACCCCCCTCCGCCCGGGCGTCTTGGTCGTGTCTTGGCGATGTTTTATGATCGAACTAGCAGATCCCGGCGCGCGTTGCCACGCCTCATTTCATCCTCATTTCTTGATTATCCGACGTTTCAAAGGACTTCCTGGTGACGTATCCGATCAGCTTCCCTTTGCATTTCCCGTTACTTCTACTTTTCAGACGACCGGGCTTCCCGGTGACATATTTGTTCAGGTTCCCTTTCCACCTCCCGTTACTCTGTTCCGAATGATAGGGCTTCCCGGTGATGTATCCGATTGGCTTTCCTTCCCACTTAACGTTGGATACATGGCAAAACTCGCACCAGCTAAATTTGACTCAAACTGTTTGAACACTTTTCGAATTTTGCTGAAATTTACCCTAATTTTGTATG